>NW_016690224.1:3788504-3790767 GCF_001604755.1 Lepidothrix coronata
TCTCTCCAGATAAGGTGTTTCATCAGCTCCAGGTGCACTCACTCTGCTCCTGCCACGTCCCCACAGAGACACCACCTCCTCCTGGCATGAGACACTGGGGCTTGCCTGGCCTGGGGAAATCACCCAGTCATGTACAGTGAAAAAAGCAAACCAGATTTGGTTTTTGTGTGACAAAGCCTGCCAGAGGTCATCCCATGGAGAGGGAGCATTTGGGGAGCAGAGCAGAGCTTTGCCCTCAAGGCTGGGGGCAGCGGTTTGGAGTGAGAGCTGCAAAAGCTCATGTGATCCCACACTCCTTTGCCTCCATCTCTGCATCCCTCCCTCTGGTCTAAACCCCCAGGGTTTATTAAACACCCCCCTGAAAGCCTTGCTAAGCCCTCACCAGGGAGCCTCAGCCTGGGAGCACAGCTCTCAGCAAGTACAGGACCCACTGCCTCTCTCTGCAGCTAATTAAAGCCTTCCTGAAACATCTCATTTACTAAATTAGATTCCCCCCGTTTTAAAATTACTGGCGAGCTGGGAAAACAAGACAATAAATGACTGTTGAAATTTCAGTGCAGGAGCCGGCAGAGTGAGAACAGGACCTGCAGCTGGGGAGAGGAGGGAGGTGTTGGTTCTGCTCAGCACATTTGCTCATAAGAAAGCCCCAGTGAGGGTGGCTGCGAGAGTGGGGTTAGGCTGTTCTTCCCAGGCACTGCTTCCCTCCCATCCAGGAGATGGATCAGGACCCACATCCATCTCTGATTCCCAGTAGAGGCTCTCCAGCCCTGTTGAAGGCTTGTTATGGGTAAATCTGTGGCTGGGAATCTGCCGAGGTACAGGCAGCGGGGGAGGATGGGAGCCTGGGGGCTCCAGAGCCACTGATCTATAATTCATCAGGTTTTTCCTTGCCAGCTGTTGCTTGTGGAAAAGATTTAGTAAAATCTTTTAATCAATAATTAGTGAGGTTTCCTGCCCCTGGAATCAGAGACGTGCCTGTGCTCTGCCTGCCCAGACCTGAGCCAAAGCGAGAGCCTGGCTCATGGCCCAGAAGGACCTGCCCCAAACTGAGCCCACAAAAAAGTGGGGCCAGTGTCCTGTGATCAAGAAATGGACTTTACCAATGCAATGTCAAGATGTATTTCAAGTCCTGTGGAATGCATTGCCCTGCCACCCTCTCCCTTCCAGAGCCCCCCCTCAAAAATTGTGGTATTTATTTATTATATTTATTTATTTACCTGGCAGCACAGCTCAGATGGGGGCTCCTGCATTGCCTGTCATTCACTCCAGCCTCAACCACTGCTAAGGGTCTGATTTACCAACTGCTGGAATCATAATTACTGAGACTTGAGCTTCCAGTGGAAAAGAAGCCAGTGTCCTTCCTGGCAGAAGGTGTCAGTCCTTGGGGCATTTCTGGCTGGCAGAACCCCAGGCAGACGCTCTCCTGGGCGAAAGCCCAGGCAGCACCACAAGGCTGGGGATGAGATGCTGCAGTCAGGGGTGGGGCACGAGGTGTCTGTTGGCACCTCAGGAGGGGTCAGGCCCTGCTGCCAGCTCCCTGCCAAAAAGCAGGAGGGAAGGACTGTGCAAATGCGTGGATGTGGCACTTGGGGACTTGGTTTAGCAAGGAACATGGTGGTACTGGGTTAATGGTTGGACTTGATGGTCTTAGAGGTCTTTTCCAATCTGAATGATTCCATGATTCTATGAATCTGAATCAGGTCTTAGAAAATGCTGGAACCCAGGGACGGCAGTGCTGGGAGATCCCCGGCAGCACTGGGAGACATGAGGCTCCTTTTGCCAGCAGCAGGACCACTGTTTTGTTTAGGCCATCACCGCCAAACCTGGTATGCCCATGGGAGCAAGAGATGGATGAAAGAAACTCAATTCCCCTCCAAGTTCCTCTTGAATTTGCTTTCCTGGCAGGTTTGGTGTTGCTGCCCCAAGAGAGCCCAGCGTGGGGAGTGCCCATCCCACAGGGATGGTGTTGGCTGGCTCCTGGCCTGCCCAGGACAGGTGATTGCCAGCAGGAGGCAGGGAGGAGATGTGGGGGTTGTGAGTGTCTAAGTCTCTGGGATGGGCTTGGGGTCTGCCCCAAGTGGGGCTGACCTCTGCTCCTTGCTGCTCCTCAGTCTCCATGGTCGGGCTCCAGACATCCTTCCTATGCTCCAGTATCAATACAGGTTGGGGGAAGAGAGAATTGACAGCAGCCTGAAAAGGATTTGGGGCTCTTGGTGAATAAAAAGCTGGGCATGACCTGGCAATGTGCACCTGCAGCTCAGAA
>NW_016690224.1:3796814-3798300 GCF_001604755.1 Lepidothrix coronata
AGAGCTTGTCCCTGGGCACATAGCGGAGACACCTCCCACCTCCAAGCCAAAATTCACCCCCACAGACCCCTCATTCCCAGCTCAGGCTGAGTGCCTGCAGGATCAAAGGCCAAAGGGTGAGGGAGAGATGGACACTGAAGACAGAGGGGTACAGAAGCCACCACAGGTCCCAGTGATGCGTCTGGGACAATGTGAATCCCCAGCACTCCCACTTTTGATATTTTTGCCTCCCATGTGTGTCCCAGGGCCATAAGATACTCCCTTTCTCTCTGGCTTTTCTGCCCTGGCTCCCACACTCCTCTCCTGCCAACCCAGGTCCACCACTCCAGATCTTTGCTCTTCCCACGCATCCCCTCCCCAGAGCAGTGGGAGCAGTCCAGCACCAGTCCCCATGGTCCAGCAATGCCTCCCTTCTCCTTGAGCTGGTCACAAGCCCAATGGGCTGGTGCTCAGCAGAGGCAGCCAGAGCTGGGGCAACCCCTGGCCAGCCCTGCTCCGACTCAGGGCACAGGGATCACGGATGTCGTTGGTAGCCCCAGCCCAGACCAGGAGTGGCTGCACCCACGGAAATTTCTACCTCCCCCAGGACCCTCCCTGTCCTGACTATGCTGGCTCCAGAATGCCTGGAGCATCGGGATCCCCAGAGTGCCTGGAGCATTGGGATCCCGGCTGGCATGGCCAGGGCAGGGTAGCAGGGCTGTGTCCCTGCAGGCAGCACAGAGGGGACCTGCTGGAGCAGGGCACGTGTCCCACAGCAGGAACCTCCTCACAGGCACACGTGCTGCTCCTGCACTGTGTTCAAGCTGTAGCAGCAGCAGCAGCGCCTGAGGGACCCTGGGGCAACGGTGGGCTTGTGTCTCTCTTTCTCCATGGTGGAGTTGCCATGACCCTGATCAGCACTGGTGTGCCAGCCAGAACACTGAGAGACAGCCTCCTCCTCCTTCTCCTCCTCCTCCTCCTCCTCTTTGTCTTTGACCCCAGCCAGGAGGAATGTGGCCATAGAGATTAGTCTGTTCCCAAGCACTTCAGATGCCCTGCAAAAATGACAGGAGATGGGCACAGACCTGGGGCTGTAAGGGATGTCTGAGTTGAGACACTGGGCACAGCCACCTGTAGCACAGGGCAGTAAGGGCAGGGCCATGGTGGGAACAGGGTTGCGGAAAGGTCATGGAAGCATTTCTTTGCTGAGGCTGTGGCCAAACACTCAACAGGCTTCCTAGAGAGTTGGATGATATCCCCAGCCTGCGTGTGTTGACAATGTCCTTCATTTTGGTCAGCCCTGCAGTGTCCAGGCAGTTGGACAATGTAATCACTGAAGGGCTCTTCCACCTGAAATAGGTTATTCAGTTCTTTCCCATGTACTCTTTTCCACAAATAGCAAGGGAAGGGCTCTACTGGATGGAGCTGGGACACCAGGCACAGCTTCATTAGCACAGGGCAAAAAAGGGCAGAGTCATGCCAGGGACCTGCCCTTCCATGAAAAGGG
>NW_016690224.1:3798668-3800697 GCF_001604755.1 Lepidothrix coronata
TCTGCGGGCAGGGGAACAGTGATGGGATGATTCTGCCTGCAGGCACACAGATTGGACACGCTGGGCCACGACAGGGCTGCTGGGAGGTCATAACTTCCTCAAATGCCAGGAGATGGGCAGAGACCTGGGGCTGTAATGGACAGCTAAGCCAAGTGGGTTTTGTATCACTTCCCCATTGCTCCATGTCACTGTGGCAGCATCACTGCTGCTGTCCTTACCACCACAGAAATAGCCTCGTCCTCGGCTTGGACCCCAGTGATGGTTAATGTGCCCGTGTTGCCGGATATGGATCCGGAGAATCGCGAAGGGATGTCCGAGGGTCTGTTGGTGTTATCCCAGATCACAGTGACAGGGGCACTGCCAGGGACCTTCTGCTGGTACCAGCCATACCAGTTGCTGCTACCCCCAGAGCAGGTGATCTTCACAGGTGATCTCCCACCTTGTGAGACAATGAGGACAGCTGAGTCAGCGCTGCCTGGAGCAGGGAACCTGGAGAGAGAGAGGAGAGAAGGGAGAAGATGGGGGTCAGTGAGTGCCCCAAGAGCACAGTCCTCCCTGGGCAGAGGAGCAGGAGCCCAAAGGCCTTGTCTTGGCATGGTGAGTCTGGCCATGGCACCTGAGGTGTGGCTGAGCACCATGAGGAAGAGAAGGATTCAGGCCATGGTGTGATCCCACCAGCTCCATGTCCTCACCCTGATGGGGCTGTGCTGTGGACCCTGATTCCCTTTTAAGCCCCTGCCCACCCAGGACACAGTCCCTCCAAGCAAATCTGACCCTCATGGCTGGATCATGCCCACGCCTCTCTCCTCACCTCACTCCCCACTCCATGTCCAGCCCCACCACTCCAGATGCAGCAGGGCTTGTCCCTGGGCACTTAGTGGAGACATCTCCCAGCTCCAAGCCCAAAACCTGCCAGCACAGACACCATGTCTGCAGCTCACGCTGAGTGGCTGCAGGATCAAGGACCGAAGGGCGAGGCAGTGATGGGCACCGGGGGCAAGGAAGTATAGGAGCACCCACAGCTCCTATTGAAGGGGCTGGGATGATGCCAAGCCCCAACAAGCACGAAGGGATGTCCGAGGGTCTCATGTCATCAGAGCAGGTCACAGTGACGGGGCACTGCCAGGAGCCGTCTGGTGGAACCAGCCATAGCTGCCATCACCTCGGGAGCAGTTGATCTCAATATTTTTTCTCAGATGGCTGACACCAAGGAGAGATTATACAACACTGCCAGGACCAGGGAACCTGGAGAGGAGAAAGGGCAGAAGAATGGTGTTAACCAGTGTTCCAGGAGCACAGCTCTCCACGTGCAGGGGAGCAGTGATGGGACAACTCTACCTGTGGGTACACAGATGGGACACTATGGGGCACAACAGGGCTACTGGGCAGTCATAAATTCCTCAAATGTCAGGGGATGGGGACAGTCCTGGGGCTCTAAGAGCAGGAAAGTTTTTGTATCGCTTCCCCATTGCTTTGTAACACTGTGCCAGCAGTACCACTGCTGTCCCAGCCACCACAGAAACAGAAAGCCGCATCCTCGGCTTGGACCCCAGTGATGGCAAACATCCCCCAGGAGCCGGAGAATCGCGAAGGGATGTTCGAGGGTCTCTGATCATTGTAGTAGATCACAGTGACAGGGCCACTGCCAGGGACCTTCTGCTGGAACCAGCCATAGCTGCCACTACTACCAGAGCAGGTGATCTTGACGGTGTCTCCCACTTTGGCTGACATTGGAGGTGACTGAGTCAGCGCTGCCTGGACCAGGGAACCTGAAAAGGGAGAGGAGAGAGAAGAAAAGACAGGAGTCAGTCAAAACCCCAGAAGCACAGTCATCCAGCAACGCCTCCCTGTCCCTGAGCTGGTCACAAGCCCAGTGGGTGGGTGCTCGGTAGAGGCAGCCAGAGCTGGGGCAGCTCCTGCTCTGACTCAGGGCACAGAGATCACGGGTGTCGTTGGTAGCCCCAGCCCAGACCAAGAGTGGCTGCACCCATAAGAAAATTCCACCTGATGCTTCCTGTCCCATCCAACC
>NW_016690224.1:3801847-3803982 GCF_001604755.1 Lepidothrix coronata
GCGAAGGGATGTTCGAGGGTCTCTGATCATTGTAGTAGATCACAGTGACAGGGCCACTGCCAGGGACCTTCTGCTGGAACCAGCCATAGCTGCCACTACTACCAGAGCAGGTGATCTTGACGGTGTCTCCCACTTTGGCTGACATGGGAGGTGACTGAGTCAGCGCTGCCTGGACCAGGGAACTTGGAGAGGGAGAAGAGAAAGGGGAGAAGGGTGAGGGGTTGAGCCAGTGCCCTGGGAGAACAGCCGTCCCCAGGCAGAGGGATGGGGAATGCCACAGTCAGAAGAGAATGGACCTGGACATGGTCACAGGTACATTTGTGGAGCAGAGCCCAGTCCAACACATCCCTGCACAGAGGCAGCTCAGGCAGCAGCAGGAGGACATGGTCATCAGTAGTAGGACAGAGTAGGGTGAGGGACAAGGCTACATTGTGATCTTTATTGTGGCAAAGAAATGCTCTCCAGACATGGGAGAGATCAAGAGAACCCGCAGCTCTGTGGGACACCAAAAGGAGGATGTTCCCAGCCATGGCTGTGCAGAGGGGACAGGGACATTCTTCAGCTCCACAGCCAACAAGGAGGGAGGAGGGCTGAAATCTTTCCTCTGGTTTTGGAGTCTGTCTCGCTTCCTGTTACCTGTTGGCACCACACACCATAGCCACCACTGCTGCTGTCCCAGCTACCACAGAAATAGACAGCCTCGTCCTCGGCTTGGACCCCAGTGATGGTTAATGTGGCCGTGGAGCCGGACTGGGATCCGGAGAATCGCGAAGGGATGTTCGAGGGTCTGTTGCTATTAGCATAGATCACAGTGACAGGGCCACTGCCAGGGACCTTCTGCCATAATAGTTGTTGCTACCCCCAGAGCAGGTGATCTTGACAGTTTCTTCACTCTGTGAGACAATAAGGACGGCTGAGTCAGCGATGCTGCCTGGATCAGGGAACCTGGAGAGGGAGAGGAGAGAAGGGAGAAGAGTGGGATCAGTCAGAGCCCCAGGAATAAATCCTACTTTGGCAGCAGTATAGGGCCCCTGTGTCCAAAAGTTGCATCCAGGTGCAGCTGATCTGCCCATGGTACCTGAGCTGTGGGCAAGCACTGCAAGGAGAAGGGCCAAGGCCATGCTTCTATCTCTCCATCTCTGCCTCCCCAAAATGATGGGGCTGTGCCATGGACTCTCTCTAGCTTTTAAGCCCCCACCTGCCTGGGTCATGGCTTTTTCATGCAATTCAGACCCTGCATTCAAGGGAGGATCCTATTGGCCTCTCTCTCCCCATCTCCCACCCAGCTCCCTCAACAGAGGGTTCTCACACCCCACTTCACCTGCTGAGACAAACTGCCAGATTTATGGTGGGTCACTTCTGACACGGTGATGGCCAAGCGTCCAGACATAACTACAGTGTGTTGTTCCCACCAGGGATCCCTATAGCCAAGGGCCTCTGGAGCACTCCAAACCTGCAAAACCACTCCTGGAAGCTGTGGTCCTCAAACTTTAGTCATCCCTCAAAAACAGCATCCCACAGAACCCACAGTCAACAACTGTCCTGCAGGATGCCTTCATCCTGATCAGCACTGCTGTCCCAGCCACCACAGAAACAGACAGCCTCATCCTCAGCTTGGACCCCAGTGATGCTTAATGTGCCCAAGGAGCCAGAGAGTCATGAAGGGATGCCTGAGGGTCTCTGGTTGTTGTTGTAGATCACAGTGACAGGGCCACTGCCAGGGACCTTCTGCTGGTACCAGCCATAATAGTTGATGCTACCCCCAGAGCAGGTGATCTTGACAGTTTCTCCACGCTGTGAGACAATAAGGACAGCTGAGTCAGCGATGCTGCCTGGACCAGGGAATGTGGAAAGCGAGAGCAGAGAGGGGAGGAAAGGGAAGGTCACACAGTTTCAAAGAGTATAGAACTGCCTGGACAAGGTTACATGGAATGCCACAGTCAGAGGAGAACACACACGGACATGGTTACAGGGAAACTGTGGAGCAGAGCCCAGCCCAATGCATCCCAGCACAGAGAGAGCCCTGGCAGAAGCAGGAGGACATGGTCATCAGTAGCAAGACACAGTGGGGTGAGGAACACAACTACACCATGAGTTTTATAGGGACCAGGACAATGGTCCCCAGCCACCATGTG
>NW_016690224.1:3806392-3810654 GCF_001604755.1 Lepidothrix coronata
ATAGACAGCCTCGTCCTCGGCTTGGACCCCAGTGATGGTTAATGTGGCCGTGGAGCCGGACTTGGATCCGGAGAATCGCGAAGGGATGTCCGAGGGTCTCTTGTCATTCCAGTAGATCACAGTGACAGGGGCACTGCCAGGGACCCTCTGCTGGTACCAGCCAGCATAAGGATAGCTGCTGCTAGCCCCTGAGCAGGTGATCTTGATGGTCTCTCCTAGGCTGGCTGACAACTAGGACAGCTGACTCAGTGCTGCCTGGACCAGGGAACCTGGAAAGGGAATGGAGAGAGGGCAGAAGATGGGGGTTAGCCAGTGTCCCAGGAGAACAGCCTTGTCTGGGCAGGGGGTCGGGGCTCTTGAACCCAAAGGTCCTGGTGGAACAGAGGGACCACTGCCCCATGCCAAGCCTAAGGCCTGAGCCCTGGGGCTCCATGCAAAGACCTGGCAGAGCAAGAGGACATGGCTGCCATCAGCATGAGGTGGCAGCACAGCGCAGACATCACCACTGCTGTCCCTGCCACCACAGTAATAGGTGGACAAAAGGACAAAAGCTTGTCCTCAGCTTTAGCCCCAGGGATTGTTAATGTGCCCATGGAGCTGGACTGGGATCCAGAGAATTCCAAAGGGATGTCTGTGGGCTCTTGGTGCTATCATAGACAGGGGATGTTATATAGTTACAGGAGCACTACCAGGGACCTTCTGCTGCTACAGCCATACAAATTGATGCTACTCCCAGAGCAGGTGATCTTCACAGTGTCTCCCACAGTGGCTGCCACTGAGGATGGCTGAGAGTCTTGCCTGGACCAGGGAACCCAGAGAGTGAGAGGAGAGAGAAGACTCTGACTTGCTTTTAAGCCCCCAGCTGGGGATCTGCACCACGGCGTTACACACTGGCACCTGGTTGTCCACAGCCCCTTTGCCTCCTGGCAGCCCTTGAACCTCAGACTGTGCAGTGGAACCACACTGACACCGTGTGGGGACAAGAAGGGCCTCAGGGACAGCGCTGGAGGAACTGAGAGCAGAGCCTGGCATAGGATTCTGCCCTTGCTGTCTCTCACCTCTGCCACAGTTCCCACCAGGTCCAGAGATTCCTCCAGTCCTGGCCACAGCCTTCAGGGCTTCTGCATGGTACCCTGCCCAAGGCAGCCCATGCTCACAGGGGAGAGCCTCTCACACAGACACAGGGCCCTTCAGCACACTTGCTCTCACTAGAGACGAGTGGCACAGAGCCCATGGACCAGAGCAGGATGCCCAGAGATAATGACAGGGATTCTCCCAGCTTCTCTGGGCAACAGCACCAACCACAGGACAAGACATTTGGAGGGCAGCAGCAATTAGTCACAGCACAGTTCTTTACTGCCAGGAGCCCTGTTACTTCCACATCCTCCAGCACCACTGAGGGTCTCTTTGTGCCAGCACAGATCATAGTGACAGAGGCATTGCCAGGGACCTTCTGTTGGACTTAGCCACAGGCACTGCTACCCTCAGAGCAGGTGATCTTGATGGTTTCTCCCATGGTGGCTGACAACGAGGACGGTTGACTCAGTGATGCTGCTCCAGGGAACCTGGAGAGGAAGAAGAGAGAGGGGATAAGAGTGGGGATCAGCCAGTGCCCCAAGAATACAGTCCTCTCCTGGGCAGTTGGAGGGGGAATGCTACAGTCAGAGGGGAATGGATGGAACCACAACCAGAGGGAAATTTGGGGAGCAGAGCCAAGCACAACACATCCCAACAGAGAGGCGGCGCTGGCAGCAAAAAGAGGACATGGTCACCAGGAGCAAGAGACAGAGGGCTGGGGGTCAAAGGAACCCTATGAGATTAGTAGGGACCAGGACAATGGTCCACAGACACAAAGTCATCTACAGTGCTCTAGGACACACAAGTGGGGACATTCACAGCCATGGTCATGCGGAGGAGACAAAAACCTGCACGTCTCCCACATCCACAACTCTGTTTGGCCATGAGAAGGAAAGAAAACCTCCATTTTTAACTCTTTCGTACCTCATTTCCACATCTCTCTGTGTCACAATACAAGCAGAACTGCTGTAGTCCCAGCCACCACAGAAATAGACAGCCTCGTCCTCGGCTTGGACCCCAGTGATGGTTAATGTGCCCGTGGAGCCGGATGTGGATCCGGAGAATCGCGAAGGGATGTCTGAGGGTCTCTCGCTGTTATCATAGATCACAGTGACAGGGGCACTGCCAGGGACCTTCTGCTGGTACCAGCCATAGTAGCTGCCACCCCCAGAGCAGGTGATCTTGATGGTTTCTGCTGAGTTGGATGACACTGAGGAAGGCTGACTTATGGATGAGGCCTGGACTAGCAAACCTGGAGTGAAAGAATGGAGAAGGGAGAAGACATGGGTCAGACAGCACCAATTTAGCACAGCCAACTCCCAGGCAGTGGGATGGGGAGTGCCACAGTCAGAGGAGAATGGATGCAACCACTGACACAGGGAAACTTGAAAAGAGGTGAGCCCAATACATCCCAGCAAAGAGACAGCTCTGGCAGCATCAGGACCACATGGTCATCAGTAGCAAGACAAAGTGGTGTCAGGGACAAAGCCACACCATGAGTTTTGCAGGGACCAGGACAATGATCTACAGACAGAAGTTCACCTCTAGGGCTCTAGGAAACAAAAGGGGGGTTATTCAGAGTGAAGGTTGTGCAGAGGAGACAAAAACCTGCCCCAGCCCCACATTCACAACCCTGCTTGGCCATGAGAAGGAAAGAAAAACTCCATTTGTAATTCTGCTTTACATGACTGGAAAATCTTTCTTTGTCACTATGCCAGCATCACTGCTGCTCTCCCAGCCACCACAGAAATAGACAGCCTCGTCCTCGGCTTGGACCCCAGTGATGGTTAATGTGCCCGTGGTGCCGGATGCAGAACCGGAGAATCGCGGAGGGATGTTCGAGGGTCTGTTGGTGCTTTGATAGATCACAGTGATGGGGGCACTGCCAGGGTAAGGTACTGGTACTGGTACCAGCCAGCATAAGGATAGCTGCTGCTAAGGCCAGAGCAGGTGATCTTGACGGTGTCTCCCACTTTGACCGACATCGGAGGTGACTGAGTCAGCGCTGCCTGGACCAGGGAACCTGAAAAGGGAGAGGAGAGAGAAGAAAAGACAGGGGTCAGTCAAAGCCCCAGGAGCACAACCCTCCCTGGGCAGAGGGACAGGACCCCTGTGCCCAAAGGCCCCATCCAAGCACAGCAAGTCTGGCCATGGCACCTGAGGTGTGGGCGAGCACCGCGAGGAGGAGAGGGACCCAGGCCATGGTGTGATCCCACCAGCTCCACGTCCCTGCAATGATGGGGCTGTGTTGTGGGCCCTGACTCCCTTTTAAGCCCCCACCTGCCCAGGCACAGCCCCTCCCTGGATATGTGGCCATCAGTGTTCCCTGGAGCTCTTGCCCCAGTGCTCCCCCTGCCCACTGCAGGTTCCTCTGGCCCACCAAAAGGCAGCATGATCACTCTGGGCTGCCTCCTCCTTCCCCAACACAGCTGCTGAGCTCAGCCAAGGACCACTCAGTCCATGTTCCTGCCCAGAAGGACCATGGTCTGGCTGCACCAGGAACTCCTGTCACAGGGCAGGAGACAGCCCCACCTGGGCACAGGGACACATCCACCTGCCCTGCAGCAACCAAATCTTGTTGGTGCTTCCTGGTCCCCGGGTGCCCACACTACCTGTGCACTGATCAGCAGCAGTGACAGAGGAGCTGGGCAAACCAGGTCCTGCTTCAAACCAGGTGCTTACACTGGGCCTCTCTTCATTGCCACAAGGGAACCTCCAAGCAGAGAACTGGGACTGTGAAAGGGCACTGGAGCCACACCAAGACCAGGAGCTTCAAGGCTACCCGACAGGAAGGAAACACAAGCCCCCAGGTCCTCAAATTCAAAGCAAGCTGGGGGTCTCCAGTGGCCTCACAGAAAACATGAGTAGACCTTGGCTGAAGTTCGTATCAATCAACTGCCCACAGCATCCTCCCACTCTTGTCCAGCCTGGGGCAACATCAAAGAAATTTGGGGAGCAGAGGCCAGCCCAATGCATCCCAGCACAGAGGCAGCACTGGCAGCAGGAAGAGTACATGATTGTCACTAGCAAGAGACAAAGGGGGGAGGGACAAAGACATGCCATGATTTTAGTAGGGACCAGGACATAGATACAAAGTCACTACCAGTGCTCTAGGACACAAAAGGAGGAACATTCATATCAATGCAGATGAAGAAGAGATAAAAACCTGCACCAGTCCCACATAC
>NW_016690224.1:3810779-3813846 GCF_001604755.1 Lepidothrix coronata
CTGTTTGGCCATGGAAAAGACAGAAAAACTCTATTTTTAATTCTTCTGTACCTAACCTCCAAAATCTTTCTTTGTCTCTATACCAGCAGGAATGCTGCTGTCCCAGCTACCACAGAAATAGACAGCCTCATCCTCGGCTTGGACCTCACTGATGGTTAATGTGCCCGTGGAGCCAGACGAGGATCCAGAGAATTGTGAAGGGATGTCCGAGGGTCTGTTGCTATTAGTATAGATCACAGTGACAGGAGCACTGCCAGGGACCTTCTGCTGGAACCAGGCATAGTAGCCACGGCTACCACCAGAGCAGGGGATCTTCACAATGTCTCCCAGGTTGGCTGACACCGAGGACGGCTGACTCAGCAGTGCTGGACCAGGGAATTGGACAGGGAGAGAAAAGACAGGAGCAAGGGTGGGTCACCCAGTGTCCCAGGAGCACAGAACTTCCTGGACAAGGTTACAATGCCATAGTCAGAGAACAGACAAGTGGGGGACAAAGCAACACCATGAGTTTTGTAGGGACCAGGACAATGGTTTCCCCAGCCAGAAAGTCACCCCTGTTCTCTGGGACACCAAGGAGAGGATATTCCCTGCCATGGCTGTGCCTCAGCCCCACAGCCAGACAGGAGGGAGAAGGGCCAAAATCTTTCCTTTTATTTTGGGTTCTGCCTCACTTCCTGGTACTCCCTGTCAACACACCATAGGTGCTGCCACTGCTGCTGTCGTAGCCACCACAGAAATAGACAGCCTCATCCTCGGCTTGGACCCCAGTGATGGTTAATGTGCCCGTGTTGCCGGATATGGATCCGGAGAATCGCGAAGGGATGTTCGAGGGTCTGTTGCTGTTATTCCAGATCACAGTGACAGGGGCACTGCCAGGGACCTTCTGCTGGAACCAGCCATAATAGTTGCTGTTGCTGCTCCCTGATCAGGTGATCCTCACAGTGTCTCCCACATTGACTGACAACAAGGATGGCTGAGTCAGTGATGCTGCCTGGACCAGGGAATGTGGAAAGGGAGAGGAGAAATGGGAGGAAAGGGGAGGTCACACAGTTTCCCAGGAGCACAGAACTGTCTGGACAAGGTTACAGGGAATGCCAGGGTCAGAAGAGAACACACATGGACATGGTGCCAGGCACATTTGGAGAGCAGAGCCCAGCCCAACACATCTCAGCACAGAGACAGCTCTGGCAGCAGCAAGAGGAATTGGTTATCAGTAGCAAGACACAGTGGGGTGGGGGACACAGCTACACCATGAGTTTTGTAGGAGCCAGGACAATGGTGTCCCCAACCAGAAAGTCACTCCTGTTTGCTGGGACACCAAGGAGAGGATATTTCTCACCACGGCTGTGCAAAGGTGACAGAAACCTGCCTCAGCCCCACAGCCAGACAGAAGGGAGAGGGGCTAAAATCTTTCCTCTGATTTTGGGTTCTGACTCACTTCCTGCTACTCGTCACCACACACCATAGTAGCCACTGCTGCTGTCTGTGCCACCACAGAAATAGACAGCCTCGTCCTCGGCTTGGACCCCAGTGATGGTTAATGTGTTCGTGGAGCCGGATGTGGATCCGGAGAATCGCGAAGGGATGTCCGAGGGTCTCTCGTCATCCCAGTAGATCACAGTGACAGGGGCACTGCCAGGGACCTTCTGCTGGTACCAGTCATAATAGCCGTAGCTGCTCCCAGAGCAGGTGATCTTGATGGTTTCTCCCACCTTGGCTGACAATGAGGACGTCTGACTCAGTGGTGCTGCCTGGACCAGGGAACCTGGAAAAGGAGAGGAGAGAAAAGAGAAAGAGAGGCTCAGCCAGTGCCACAGGAGTACAGATCTGCCCAGAGAAGGTTATAGTGAATGCAATAGTGGGAAGAGGGCAGACAAGAACAAGGACACTGGCACATTTGAGGAGCAGAGCTCAGTCCAGTGTATCCCACCACAAAGGCAGCAGCAGGACAATATGGTCATCAGTAAAAGAGGCAGTGGGTTGGGGAAAAAAGAAACACACCATGAGTTTTGTAAGGACCAGGACAACGGTCCACAGACACAAAGTCACCACCAGTGCTCTAGGACACAAAAGTGGAGACACACATAGCTATGGTCATGCAGAGGAGACAAAAATCTGCGCCAGATCTCACATCCACAGCTCTGCTTGGCCATGAGAAGGGCAGAAAAACTCCATTTTTAATTCCTCTGTACCTCACTTGACAATCTTTCTTTGCCAATATACCAGCAGTACTGCTGCTGTCTCTGCCACCACAGAAATAGACAGCCTTGTCCTCAGCTTGGACCCCAGTGATGGTTAATGTGCCCGTGGAGCCGGACGTGGATCCGGAGAATCGCAAAGGGATGTCCGAGGATCTCTTGTCATTGTAGTAGATCACAGTGACAGGGCCACTGCCAGGGACCTTCTGCTGGAACCAGCCATAGTCATAGCTGTTACCAGAGCAGGTGATCTTGATGGTGCCTCCCACATTGGCTGGCACCGAGGACGGCTGACTCAGCGATGCCGTCTGGACCAGGGAACCCAGAGAGGGAGAGGAGAAAGGAGAGAAAAGGGGGCTCAGCCAGTGCCACAGGAGCAAAGACCTACCAAGAAAATGTTACAGGGAATGGAACAGAGGAGAACAGATGCAGATATTGTCAGAGGCATATTTGGGGAGCAGAGTTCAGCCCGATACATCCAAGCACAGAGGCAGCAGCAGGAGACATGGTCCTCAGTAGCAAGACGCACTGAAGTAGGAGACAAAGCCACACTGTGAATTTTGTAGGGACCAGGATGATGGTCCACAGACACAAAGTCACCACCAGAGCTTTGGAAACAAAAGGGGAGGATATTCACAGCCATGGTCATGCGGAGGAGACAAAAACCTGCCCAGTCACACATCCACAACTCTGCTTGGTGTCAAGACGGAAAGAAAACCTCTGTTTTTAACTTCTCTGTACTTCATTTCCACACCTCTCTGTGTCACTATGCCAGCATCACTGCTGTCGTCCCTGCTACCACAGAAATAGACAGCCTCGTCCTCGGCTTGGACCCCAGTGATGGTTAATGTGGCCGTGGAGCCGGACAA
>NW_016690224.1:3814908-3816401 GCF_001604755.1 Lepidothrix coronata
TGTAGGGGCTGGAATAAAGCCAAGGTCCTCGCCAGTCGCTGCATCTTTGGCTCTGTTTGGTGTTGCTGGGGCAGGTGCTTGGCACGGGGTTGTGGGGTAAGTGGGGAGGGAGCTGGGAGACTGTGCCCAGGTGACACTCAGGGATACCATCCCCTGCATGGTGTTGCAGGCAGGGCATGAGACCCCCCCCTCCTTCCTGGGCAATAAATCCCCAGGGCCAAATCCTGGCCCTGGCCCTGGCTCAGGGTCCGTGCAGTCCCTGTGCTGCAGACACCGCCCTGTCACTCTCCCCAGGGTTGGGGCTGGCTGCTGGAGGGATGGGGTTGTCACTGGGAAAACAGCACCTGCAGTGCCCTTGTGCAGGGCACAGGGATCTTTGCACGGAGCTCATTTTGTGCTGGCAGGAATAGCTGCAGTTGCTGGCACTGCTGGGGCAGAGCTGGGTGAGTGGGGTGGTTCATAATTAATGTGCTGGAGCTCCAGGCATGTTCCCATCTCCTCTTGAATTATGGGTGAAGAGCACAGACCGTTATCTGGGAGCAGAGTGGGGATGCTGCAGTTTTTCATCCTTTCTGGACGGAACCACTGCCAGTGCAGGGCTCCAGCCCCCAGCCCCAGGGGTGGCTGCAGCACCTGTGGGCACAGGAGTCCTGAGAATCTCCCTGTGAGGGTTCAGAGGTGAAGCCTGGGCTGGAAGAGTCTCTCTGTGTGTGAAGGGGCCCAATCACAGCCCCCCTCATCCCCACACCGGGGTACTGGGGCTTTGTGATCCCTCAGAGCTCAGGGCTGGAGCTCCACGCCAGCCGTGCCATGGAACACGCAGGACACACGGGACATGCAGGTTGCATGGGACACGCAGGACATAAGGAACACATGGAACACATGGGACACGTGGGACACACGGGACACGTGGGACATGCAGGATTCACGGGACACGTGGAACACAGCGGACACACGGGACACACGGGACACAAAGAACACATGGAACACAAGGAACACACGGGACACACGGGACACAAAGAACACATGTAACACAAAGAACACACGGGACATGCAGGACACGCGGGGGCGCCGCGAGAACGCGCACGGGGAGGAGCCCGGAGCGCCGCAGCAGCCGCCAGGGCGCGCTCGGCTCCCGGCCGCGTCCCCGCCACTGTCACCGGTGTGTCCCTGTGCCCGTGTCCTGTGTCCTGTGTCCTATGTCTGTGTCCTGTGTCCCTGTGCCCTTGTGTCCCTGTGTCCTATGTCCTGTGTCTTGTGTCTGTGTCTTGTGTCCCTGTGCCCTTGTGTCCCTGTGTCCTGTGTCTGTGTCCTGTGTCCCTGTGTCCCTGTGCCCCTGTGTCCCTGTGTCCTGTGTCCCTGTGTCCTGTGTCCTTGTGTCCCTCTGTCCGTGTCCTTGTGCCCCTGTCCCCTGCCACTGTCACCTGCATCCTTGTACCCCTTTTCCTTGGGCCCCCATGTTCTTGTGTCACTGTCCCCTTGTGTCCTTGTGC
>NW_016690224.1:3819118-3821215 GCF_001604755.1 Lepidothrix coronata
TAATGAGAGAGGATTCAGGGTGACCTGGCAGCAGGGTAGCAGCAGGAAGCCTCAGGCTGGTCCCCCTGTGGTGGTGGCCCAGGGTGAGAAGGGTATGATGGGAGCAGTGTCATTGTCTCCCCTGGCCCCAAACCCCACAGGTGAGGGGTCAGTGGTGCCCAGCCTGGTGGGCCTGGATGCACTGGGATCACTGGAGGGTGTGTGTGTGTGTGTGTGTGTGTGCATATATGTGTGAGCATGTGCAGCAGCTGGGACATCCCACACTGGGGCAGGGACCACCCTGTTAGGCAAGACCCCACTGGGGGTCCTGCCAGAGACCCTTCAGGGGTCACCCAGGCTGTGAACACACACCTTGCCATGGCACAGAGTCCCACTAGCCTTGGCAGTGGCCCCCAGTGAGTCCACCATCCAGCTGGTTCACCACCACCACCACCACCCACCCTGCCCATTTTGGGCAGCATCAGGCCAGCCCAAGACCTCTCTCCCCACCTCAGGGACTGACGGCCCCACAAGGTGATGGCCTTGCAAGGTGACAGCCTGGCAAGGCAGAGGCAAGAGCTGCCACCATCTTAGGCTGAGCCAAGTCAGGGTGTGGTGCTTGCTTCTCTTCACACGTCAGCACCCACTGGAGACAGTTTCACTTCCCTTTTTGGGGCACCCTTTCAAATTTCTGATTGGGGACTGTAGTGGGTGAGGGATAAATTTAGCCAGGGGATGCCCCACAGCCACCCAGCTGCACGGTGAGGCTGGCTTTGGGGGGAAATAGGGGGGCAGTGCTGGCGTGGCACAGCCTGGGCTCTGAACAGCCTTTCCCCGAGTCTTTCAGGGCAGGCGGCTACGTGAGCGGGGGGAATGTCAGGATGGGGTGCAGGAACCACCAGCTGCCCCTGCAGGTTCCTGAGGGCTGCACCCCCAGCTCAGGCAGGGCAGAGGCCATGGAGCTTGGCACAACTGCAGGACCAAAGCGAGAGGACTGTGCCATCCCCCCCCACGGCCGCCCCAGTGGGTCTGGCTCTGCCCCGCTCCCCCCAGCCTGGGCTGGGCTATTCTGGGCCCCTGCTCTTGCTTTTGAGTTTCAGCCCTGCTGCCTCCAGGAACGTGGCTGTTTGTGGGGCTGCAGCTGCAGGGGGGAACAGGCGGGGACCTGTCCCCTCCGGCTGTGCCACGTCGCCCAGGTCTCTCCAGATAAGGTGTTTCATCAGCTCCAGGTGCACTCACTCTGCTCCTGCCACGTCCCCACAGAGACAGCACTTCCTCCTGGCACAAGGCTCTGGGGCTTGCATGACCTGGGGAAATCACCCAGTCATGTGCAATAAAAAAAGCAAACCAGATTTGTTTTTTGTGTGACAAAGCTGGCCAGAGGTCGTCCCATGGAGAGGGTGTTTGGGGAGCAGAGCAGAGCTTTGCCCTCAAGGCTGGGGGCAGCGGTTTGGTGTGAGGGTTGGAAGAGCTCATGTGATCCCACACAATGCCAATAAAGTTGTTTTGGGGTGCAAAGTTTCTGTTGGCACCTCAGGAGGGGTCAGGTCCTGCTGCCAGCTCCCTGCCAAAAAGCAGGAGGGAAGGACTGTGCAAATGTGTGGATGTGGCACTTGGGGACTTGGTTTAGCAATGAACATGGTGGTACTGGGTTAATGGTTGGACTTGATGATCTTAGAGGTCTTTTCCAATCTGAATGATTCCATGATTCTATGAATCGAATCAAGTCTTAGGAAATGCTGGAACCCAGGGCTGGCAGTGCTGGGAGATCCCCGGCAGCACTGGGAGACATGAGGCTCCTTTTGCCAGCAGCAGGACCACTGTTTTGTTTAGGCCATCACTGCCTATGCTGGTATGTCCATGGGAACAAGAGATGGATGAAAGAAACTCAATTCCCCTCCAAGTTCCTCTTGAATTTGCTTTCCTGGCAGGTTTGGTGTTGCTGCCCCAAGAGAGCCCAGCGTGGGGAGTGCCCATCCCACAGGGATGGTGTTGGCTGGCTCCTGGCCTGCCCAGGACAGGTGATTGCCAGCAGGGTGCAGGGAGGAGACATGGGGGTTGTGGGTGTCTAAGTCTCTGGGATGGGCTTGGGGTCTGCCCCAAGTGGGGCTGACCTCT
>NW_016690224.1:3822847-3826795 GCF_001604755.1 Lepidothrix coronata
ATACTGGTGGCACTGGGCTGACACCAGCCCGTGTGTGGCGAGCGGGCGCGTTGGAAGGACACAGAGACAGGGATGCTGAGCCAGCACTAGTTCAGTGTCAGTTTTTATTTGTCTGACACTCAGAGTGGGGGAACAGGAGCAGGGGACAGGGGTACATGGGGAGCGAGGTGTGTGGCTGGGGGGAGCCGCTGTCCCCAGAAGTGGGGAGGAGGGAGGGAGCCAGCAAAGGGCCGGTGGGGGCGAGGAGGTTCCTGTGGGTTTAGGGGCACTAGGATCTGTTCACTGTCTTCTCCACATTGCCAGCCTCGTGCTTGACCTTGCAGGAGACTGAGTTGTAACTTTGCCACTCACTGGCATCCAGTGACAGGTAGCTGCTGGTTAGGTACTCCCTGTCTCTCTGCCACACGGACTGTCTGGTGTGCACGTTATTTGTCAGGATGGTGCCATCAGCCTCCCATTCCACTGCCAGACGGTTGGGGTTGGGGTCGTATATCAGACACACCAGGGTGGCTGTGTTCCTCTTCCGGAACTCCTCGGGGGATAGTGGGAAGAGGTGGGGGGTGGGAGGGGTTTTGGGCAGGCCTGCGAGGGAAGAGAGAGGTGTGGGGTCAGAGAGGGCCCTGTGCCCCACCACAGCCCCTGCCTATGCAGCTGGCACTACCCACAAACCCTGCTTCCCCCACAGCCAAGACCTTACCACTTATAATTTCAATGTCCTTAGATTTGGGAAATCCATCCAGATATTTATTTATTTATAATTTATATATATAATCTTTATATGTAAAATATGTGCATATATGTGTGTGTAATGCATGTACACATATACATACATCCCATATGGACTTCTATATATGTTTTATATACACTACCTGTACATATGTGGGCATATACATAGTATATATTACAGATATATACAGCTAATACACAGAATATTCATATTAAAGATCACACCTATAAAGTATGTGTGTAATGCATGTATACATCCCATATATTCTTGTATATGTGTTTTATATACTCTATCACTACCTATATGTGCATATACATAGCGTATATTTCAGATATATACAGCTAGTACACATAATATACGTATATTAAAGACCACATCTATAAAGCATACAATATACTTACATATGTGGTACATATCATTATATGAATATGTGTAGAATTCTGTAAAACGCATATAACAAACATTTATGCAATTATGCCTTTCCTATATGCAATATATATTACATATTTTTATTTATAATATGCATAGCTAAATCTCTAGTTATTTGCCACAAGCCTATTTCTTTCCTTCTGCAAGGCCATTTGTTTAAAAAAAATAAAATTTCATAGGCAAACAACTCTGTTTTCTGCCCAGTTCTGCTTTCAGACTATTTCAGACTTGTCTCAGAAAAAGCACAAAGAAAAATCACACAAAAAAAGATGGAGAAAATATCTTTGGTCTTTCTGAGGTGGTTCTGCTGCCTCCTCCAATGCACAGTGTCTCTATCTCTCTCTCATTTTATTTCTATCTCTCTGTTTCTATCACTACTCAAAAACCAGGATGACTCTACCATTAAAAAATTTCTGCTTAAGAATGGTCAAAGAAGGGGTTTTTTTGATCTTATTCCCCAGTAATTTGGTTCAAATTGGGATTTTTTATCAGATTCTTTTTAAAATTACAGACAAATAACATTCCTGGCAGCATTTTCAATGCATTAATCCCCATTTTTGACATGACTTACCTGGACTATGGGCTCTTTGGGATACCCCTGAAGTTTTTTATTTAAGAACTCAGGGACGAGCTGTTCACGGCTGTCATTTCATAGCCCCTGCACCCTCAGCCACAGGACCCCACTGAGGAGCCCCTTTCTCTCACAGACTTAGTCCTCAGGACTAAGAGTTGAGGACTTAGATTTTAGGCTGACAAATTTCTTTAACAAAGACAAAAATCGCCTCTTTTCAAGACCTAAACTGAAGTTTTCCTCTTCCTGAGACCCCAGACATATTTCCTGGGCAAATTTTAAGATCTTTCATGTCAGAATATACCCCCGGAATCCCTCGTGGCATGAGCTGGAGTCCTCAGAGTCCGTAGGGACAAGACCCAGCCCAAAACACTGCGTTTTGTGCCTGTCCCCAAATGGGCGACAGACCCCCAGCCCAGCCTCAAGTCCGAGAAAAAAACCCAAATCACCAAAAATCAACAAAATGTCACAATTTCACACCGAGGAAGGAAAGACCAAGAAGAAATTGGCGACTCACCTGCGATGGTCAACATGGTCCCGGCCCCAAATACACCAGCACTACTGCTGCTGTCGTGGCTACCACAGTAATAGACAGCCCCGTCCTCGGGTTGGACCCCAGTGATGGTTAATGTGCCCGTGGAGCCGGACTTGGATCCAGAGAATCGCAAAGGAATGTCTAAGGGTCTGTTGTCATTTTCATAGATCACAGTGACGGGGGCACTTCCCGGGACCTTCTGCTGGAACCAGTCATAGCTGCCACTGCTCCCAGAACACGGGATATTGACGGTGTCTCCCACCCTGTGAGACAATGAGGACGGCTGAGTCAGCGCTGCCTGGACCAGGGAACCTGAAAACGGAGAGGAAAGAGAGGGGAAGACGGGTCAGTCAAAGCCCCAGGGGCGCAGTTGCTGGGTCGAGGGATGGGACCCCTGTGCCCAAAGGCCCCATCCAGGCACAGTGAGTCTGGCCATGGCACCTGAGGTGTGGGCGAGCACCACGAGGAGGAGAGGGACCCAGGCCATGGTGTGATCCCACCAGCTCCACGTCCCTGCAATGATGGGGCTGTGCTGTGGACCTTGACTCCCTTTTAAGCCTCCACCCCTCCAGGACACGGCCCCTCCATGAAAATCTGACCCTGCACTCACGGCCAGATCCTGCCCACGCCTCTCTCGTCACCTTCCTCCCCGCTCCACGCACAGCCCCACCACCACAGGTGCAGCAGGGCTTGTCCCGGGACACAGAGCGGAGACACCTCCCAGCTCCAAGCCAAAATTCACCCCCACAGACCCCTCATTCTCAGCTCAGGCTGAGTGCCTGCAGTACCAAAGGCCAAAGGGTGAGGGAGAGATGGACACTGGAGACAGAGGGGGGTTTAAAAGAGCCCCCCCCTAGAGCTGGAAAATAGCTAGTTCCAGGGGTGGTGTTTTTTGGCACTGAGCCAGTCACAACTTGATGCACCTCTGTGTAAATGACATATTACACAAGCCGGAAAATAAGCTTGTTGGCAAAGCTGGAATTGGAGAGATGCCATGAGATAGAGAGGCAGACCGGGGGCTCTTCCCCACTGGTCCTGGCCAAGGGTCCAAGTGTGGCACAGCAGCTGGCCCTGACCCCTCAATGAGCCTGGTGGTCGAGAGAAACACCAAAAATTGGGGAGGCCCCTGGCCTGTGGCATTTTCTTCCACACTCGCAGTGGTGGTGGGAAAAACAGCAGCAGAGGTAGCACGGAATAGTGAGCTGCAGCTGGAGCTGAGACTGGGTTCTGGCCAAAAGACTGTGAAGCAAAAATCAGAGAATTGCAGAGAACAAGAGGAGCTGCCTGGCGAGCAGCAAATATGACATGGAGCCAGACCGAGAGACACAAGGACATCTTGCGAAGAGAGAGCTGAACGAGCAGAGAGATGAGAAACCAGCTGGAAACATTTCTGGGGTAAGAACTGAGTCCAAAACCCCCAGAACCCTCTTGACCCGGGAAAGGAGGGGTGGAATCCTGCTTAGGGGACCCCCTGAAACTCCCGTGGAAGGAAACCTCCATGGAGCAGGAGATAAAGACTTTGAGATTCAACTCCCTGTACCCTGTGGATGACGACCATGGTGATAATGAGCTTGTTTCCCTCAAAGCCCAAGGGTGAGCCCCTTGATTAGAACCGTGGGTCTGAGTGGGGGTGAGAGAGAGACCCCCTACACTTTGATGGAGAGAGAGAGAGAGAGAG
The DNA here is from genome assembly GCF_001604755.1 of Lepidothrix coronata. Classification (NCBI taxonomy): domain Eukaryota; kingdom Metazoa; phylum Chordata; class Aves; order Passeriformes; family Pipridae; genus Lepidothrix; species Lepidothrix coronata. The sequence continues at coordinate 3,826,788 of NW_016690224.1, forward strand.
AGAGATTT
>NW_016690224.1:3829974-3832698 GCF_001604755.1 Lepidothrix coronata
CAACAAATTTCACAGACAAACAACTCTGTTTTCTGCGCAGTTCTGCTTTCAGACAATTTCAGACTTGCCTCAGAAAAAGCACAAGTAAAAATCACACAAAAAAAGATGGAGAAAAGATCTTTGGTCTTTCTGAGATGGTTCTGCTGCCTCCTCCAATGCACAGTGTCTCTATCTCTCTCTCATTTTATTTCTATCTCTCTCTATTTCTATCTCTATTCAAAAACCAGGATGGCTTCACCATTAAAAAATTTCTGCATAAAAATGATCAAAAACCAGTTCTTTTGATCTTAGACCCCAGTAATTTGGTTCAAATTGGGATTTTTGATCAGATTCTTTTTAAAATTACAGACAAGGCAGACAAATGACATTCCTGGCAGCATTTTCAACGCATTAATCCCCATTTTTGACATGACTTACCTGGACAATGGGCTCTTTGGGATATCCCTGAAAGTTTTTATTTAAGAACCCAGGGACGAGTTGTTGATGGCTGTCCTTTCACAGCCCCTGCACCCTTGGCCACAGGACCCCACAGAGGAGCCCTTTTCTCTCACCGGTGGTGACAGACTTAGTCCTCAGGACTAAGAGTTGAGGACTTAGATTTTAGGCTGACAAATTTCTTTAACAAAGATAAAAATCACCTCTTTTCGAGACCTAAACCCAAGTTTTCGTCTTCCTGAGACCTCAGACATATTTCCTGGGCAAATTTTAAGATCTTTCATGTCAGAAAATACCCCCTAATCCTTCATGGCGTGCGCCATAATCCTCAGAGTCCGTAGGGACAAGACCCAGCCCAAAACACTGTGCTTCCCGTCCGCCCCCAAATGGGTGGCAGACCCTAGCCCCGCCCCAAGTCTTAGAAAAAACCCCAAATCATCAAAAATCGACAAAATGTCAAAATTTCTCACCAGGGAAGGAAAGACCAAGAAGAAATCAACTACTCACCTTTGATGGTCACACGGGTCCCGGCCCCGAATGTAAAAGGACCACTGCTGCTGTCCCTGCTACCACAGTAATAGTCACCCTCGTCCTCGGCTTGGACCCCAGTGATGGTTAATGTGCCCGTGGAGCCCGACTTGGATCCAGAGAACCGTGAAGGGATGTTCGAGGGTCTGTTGCTATTAGCATAGATCACAGTGACAGGGGCACTGCCAGGGACCTTCTGCTGGAACCAGTCATACCAGTTGTAGCTGCTCCCAGAGCAGGGGATCTTGACAGTGTCTCCCACCCTGTGAGACAATGAGGGCGGCTGAGTCAGCGCTGCCTGGACAAGAGAACCTGAAAATGGAGAGGAGAGAGAGGGGAAGACGGGTCAGTCAAAGCCCCAGGAGCACAGCCCTCCCTGGGCAGAAGGATGGGANAGCAAACACAGACAACACAGAAATAGCCTGTGGGCTCCTCTTGCAGTACAACAGAGCATCCCCTGACCAGCCCTGCTCTGCCCTGGCAGCCTCAGGCATGACCCCAGAGGTCCAGTGCCCATGGGAAATGTCCCTTCCCAGGCTTTGAAGGCAAAGCTTTGGCCCAGCTCGCTGGCCTAGGGCATATCCCCATCCCTTGGTGCTGGGGATGCAGTTCCAGAAGGTCTGAGCCCCTTGGGGGTTTCTCGTGCAGCTGGGCTGGGAGATGGGCAGGGAAGCAGCTGGCTGGGCCCTGGGCACAAGCTGGGGAGAGCGGGGGGACCTTGGACCTGGAGCACAGGGCAGGGAGGTTGCCGGGAGGTCATGCCAGCATTTCTTTACTGAGAGTGAGTTCAAACACTTGACAGGCTTCCTAGAGAATTGGATCATATCCCAAGCCTGACAGTGTTGTAGAGGCATTGGGACAATGTTCTGCATTTTGGCCAGGCAGTTAAACTATGTGATCATTGAAGGGCTCTTCCATCTGAAGTAGTCTATTAAGTTCTATCCCATCTGCTCTCCTCCACAAATGACAAGGGAAGGATTCTACTGGATGGTGCTGGAACACCAGGCCCAGCCACATTAGCACAGGGCAGCAAGGGCAGAGTCATGCCAGGGACCTGTCCCATCATCAAACAGGGACAGCAGAGACAGCAGCCCCTGCCATGGCAGGATGGCTTTGTATCACTTCCTCATTGCTCCATGTCACCGTGGTAAGATTATTACTGCTGCTTTCATAGCTACCACAGAAATAGACAGCCTCGTCCTCGGCTTGGACCCCAGTGATGGTTAATGTGGTCGTGGAGCCGGACTTGGATCCGGAGAATCGCGAAGGGATGTCCGAGGGTCTCCTGTCATTGTAGTAGATCACAGTGACAGGGGCACTGCCAGGGACCTTCTGCTGGTACCAGCCATAGTAGCTGCCACCCCCAGAGCAGGTGATCTTGATGGTTTCTCCCACCTTGGCTGACAATGAGAACAGCTGACTTAGCAGTGCTGCCTGGACCAGGGAATGTGGAGAAGGAAAGAAGAGAGGGGAGAAAAGGAGGATCAGCCATTAAACTAGAAGCACAGACTTGCACAGACATGGTTACAGGGAATGCCACAGTTAGATGAGAATGGATCTGGACATGTCACAGGTACATTTGGAGACAAAGCTATACCATGAGTTTTATAGGGACCAGGACAATAGTCCACAGCCACAAAGTCACTGCCAGGGCTCTAGGAAAAAAAAAGAGTGGATTTAACAGACACAGTAGTGCATAGGAGACAAAAGCCTGACCTAGCCCTACATCCACATCTCTGCATGGTCATGACAAGGACAGAA
>NW_016690224.1:3833791-3836459 GCF_001604755.1 Lepidothrix coronata
GGGAACCTGAAAAGGGAGAGGAGAGAGAAGAGAAGACAGGGGTCAGTCAAAGCCCCAGGAGCACAATCCTCCCTGGGCAGAGGGACAGAACCCCTGTGCCTAAAGGCCCCATTGGGGCACAGCAAGTCTGGCCTTGGCACCTGAGGTGTGGGCGAGCACCGCGAGGAGGAGAGGGACCCAGGCCATGGTGTGATCCCACCAGCTCCACGTCCCTGCAATGATGGGGCTGTGTTGTGGACCCTGACTTCCTTTTAAGCCCCCACCTGCCCAGCCACAGCCCCTCCCTGGATATGTGGCCGTCAGTGTTCCCTGGAGCTCTTGCCTCAGTGCTTCACCTGCCCACTGCAGGCTCCTCTGGCCCACCAAAAGGCAGCACAATCACTCTGGGCTGCCTGCTCCTTCCCCAACTCAGCTGCTGAGCTCTGAGCTCAGCCAAGGACCACCCAGTCCGTGTTCCTGCCCAGTAGGACCATGGCCTGGCTGCACCAGGAACTCCTGTGTACAGACAGGGCTGATAACAGCACCGTAATCACTCCAGGCCACCTGCTTCCCAGGCCACTCAGCTGGGAAAGACACATTCTGCTGCACACCAAGGCACTACAAGCGGGTGTCTCTCAGGAGCCACAAGACTACAACGCCCTCAGTCCTGGTATCTGGGCAAAGACCCCTCAGTCTTTGCCAAGATCCATGTCAAGGGATGGCAGGAACACTTTTCTACCCCACCTTGTCCATGCACCCTCTGCAGCCACCTCCTCCCTGCCTGTGACCCTGGCCTCACCCACCCCCAAGCACCTCTGCAGCAGCACAGCTCCTTCAGCCACTCCCCTTCCCAGGCAGGGGCTTGTCTGCAGGGTTCTGCTCCTGCAGCTGGCCCAGCCCATTGCCCACAGAGCACACACTGCCCCCAGCACACCCCTCTGCAGGCACTGCTCCGGCACCGCTCCTAACCTTGGGATGGGCATAGGCCTGGAGCTCTAAGGGGTGTCCAACCTGGGACATCAGGGACAGCCACTTTCAGCACAGGGCAGCAAGGGCAGGGCCATTATGGGGACCTGCCCCACCATCAAATAGGAACAGCAGAGACTCCTGACTGAGGTCTGCAATGGCAGGAGATTTCAGTATCATTTCGCCATTGCTCCATGTGACTGTGGAATCACTGCTGCTGTCCCAGCTACCACAGAAATAGACAGCCTCGTCCTTGGCTTGGACCCCAGTGATGGTTAATGTGGCTGTCGAGTCGGACTTGGATCCGGAGAATCGCGAAGGGATGTCTCGCATCATCCCAGTAGATCACAGTGACAGGGGCACTGCCAGGGACCTTCTGCTGGTACCAGCCATAATAGCCGTAGCTGCTCCCAGAGCAGGTGATCTTGATGGTTTCTCCCACCTTGGCTGACAATGAGGACGGCTGACTCAGTGGTGCTGCCTGGACCAGGGAACCTGGAAAAGGAGAGGAGAGAAAAGAGAGGCTCAGCCACTGCCACAGGAGGACAGACCTGCCCAGAGAAGGTTATAGTGAATGCAATAGTGGGAAGAGGGCAGACAAGGACAAGGTCACTGGCACATTTGAGGAGCAGAGCTCAGCCCAGTGTATCCCACCACAGAGGCAGCAGCGGGACAATATGGTCATCAGTAATAAGAGGCAGTGGGTTGGGGGACAAAGCCACACTGTGAGTTTTGCATAGACCAGGACGATGGTCTACAGACACAAAGTGAGCTCCAGGGTTCTAGGAAACAAAAGTGGGGACATTCACAGCCATGGTTGTACAGAGGAAACCAAAATCTACACTAGCCCCACATTCACCACTCTGCTTGGCCATGAGAAGGAAAGAAAACCTCCATTTTTAACTCTTTTGTACCTCATTTCCACATCTCTCTGTGTCACAATACCAGCATAAGCGCTGTTGTTCCAGCCACCACAGAAATAGACAGCCTCGTCCTCGGCTTGGACCCCAGTGATGGTTAATGTGCCCGTGGAGCTGGACAAGGATCCGGAGAATCCCGAAGGGATGTCCGAGGGTCTGTTGCTATTAACATAGATCACAGTGACAGGGGCACTGCCAGGGACCTTCTGCTGGTACCAGTCAGCATTAGGCCAGCTACTGCTAAGGCCAGGGCAGGTGATCTTGATGGTGTCTCCCACCTTGTGAGACAATGAGGACGACTGAGTCAGCGCTGCCTGGACCAGGGAACCTGAAAAGGGAGAGGAGAGAGAAGAAAAGACAGGGGTCAGTCAAAGCCCCAGGAGCACAGCCCTCCCTGGGCAGAGGGACAGGACCCCTGTGCCCAAAGGCCCCATCCAGGCACGGAGAGTCCACTCATGGCACCTGAGGTGTGGGCAAGCACCACAAGGAGGAGAGGGACCCAGGCCATGGTGTGATCCCACCAGCTCCACGTCCCCATGATGATGAGACAGTGCTGTGAACCCTGACACACATTTAGAGTCTCCACCTGCCCAGGCAGAGCCCCTCTCTGGATATGTGGCCATCAGTGTTCCCTGGAGCTCTTGCCCCAGTGCTCCCCCTGCCCACTGCAGGCTCCTCTGGGGACACATCCACCCGCCCTGCAGCACCCAAGTCTGCTTGGTGCTTCCTGGTCCCCGGGTGCCCACGCTACCTGTGCACTGATCAGCAGCAGTGACAGAGGAGCTGGGCAAACCAGGTCCTGC
>NW_016690224.1:3839693-3841536 GCF_001604755.1 Lepidothrix coronata
CACAGCCAGACAGGAGGGAGAAGGGCCAAAATCTTTCCTTTTATTTTGGGTTCTGCCTCACTTCCTGGTACTCACTGTCAACACACCATAGCTGCTGCCACTGCTGCTGTCACAATTTCGCACCAGGGAAGGAAAGACCGAGAAGAAATCTGCGACTCACCTTTGACGGTCAACATGGTCCCGGCCCCGATTATACCAGCACTACTGCTGCTGTCGAAGCTACCACAGAAACAGACAGCCTCGTCCTCGGCTTGGACCCCAGTGATGGTTAATGTGTTCGTGTTGCTGGATGTGGATCCGGAGAATTGTGAAGGGATGTCTGAGGGTCTCCTGCTGTTATCATAGATCACAGTGACAGGGGCACTGCCAGGGACCTTCTGCTGGTACCAGCCATACTCGTTGTTGCTCCCTGAGCAGGTGATCTTGATGGTTTCTCCCACCTTGGCTAACAATGAGGACAGCTGACTCAGTGATGGCGCCTGGACCACAAAACCTGGAGAGAAAGAAGAGAGGGGGGAGAAAAGGAGGATCATCCAGTGCCACAGGAGCAGTGATCTGCCCAGAAAAAGGAAGCTGGAGAGGGAGAGAAGAGAGAGATCAGACATTTCCCAGCAGCACAGCCTTGCCCAGGGCATCAGGACTGGGCCCCTGTGCCCAAAGACTCCATGATGCAATGGAGAGAATCAGAGACACACAGAGAACCCAAGATGTGAGGGCTGTGCAAGGAGAAATGGCAGCAGCAAGAGGAGGTTGACCAGCATTGCTGTCATAGTTCCCACAGAAATAGACAGCCTCATCCTCGGCTTGGACCCCAGTGATGGTTAATGTGCCCGTGTTGCCGGATGTGGATCCGGAGAATCGCGAAGGGATGTCCGAGGGTCTGTTGTTGTTGTACCAGATCACAGTGACAGGGGCACTGCCAGGGACCTTCTGCTGGAACCAGCCATAGTTACCATTGCCACCGGAGCAGGTGATCTTGATGGTTTCTCCCACCTTGGCTGACAATGAGGACGGCTGACTCAGTGGTGCTGCCTGGACCAGGGAACCTGGAAAAGGAGAGGAGAGAAAAGAGAGGCTCAGCCAGTGCCACAGGAGGACAGACCTGCCCAGAGAAGGTTATAGTGAATGCAATAGTGGGAAGAGGGCAGACAAGGACAAGGCCACTGGCACATTTGAGGAGCAGAGCTCAGCCCAGTGCACCCCCACCACAGAGGCAGCAGCAGGACAATATGGTCATCAGTAATAAGAGGCAGTGGGGTGGGGGACAAAGCCACACTGTGAGTTTTGCATGGACCAGGATGATGGTCTACAGACATAAAGTGAGTTCCAGGGCTCTAGGAAACAAAAGGGGGGAAAGAAGGGCCAAAACCTTTCCTCTGATTTTGGGTTCTTCCTCACTTCCTGGTACTCACTGTCAACACACCATAGCTGCTGCCACTGCTGCTGTCACAATTTCGCACCGGGGAAGGAAAGACTGAGAAGAAATCTGCGACTCACCATCGCCTTTGACGGTCAACATGGTCCCGGCCCCAAATATACCAGTACCACTGCTGTCGTAGCTACCACAGAAATAGACAGCCTCGTCCTCGGCTTGGACCCCAGTGATGGTTAATGTGGCCGTGGAGCCGGACAAGGATCCGAAGAATTGTGAAGGGATGTCTGAGGGTCTCTTGCTATTAGAATAGATGACAGTGACAGGGGCACTGCCAGGGACCTTCTGCTGGTACCAGGCAGTGTAAGGCCAGCTAATCCCAGAGCAAGTGACCTTGACAGTGTCTCCAGGTTGGCTGAAACCACAAAGAGCTGATTCAGCAATGCTGCCTGAACCAGGGACTGTGAAGAG
>NW_016690224.1:3843142-3903411 GCF_001604755.1 Lepidothrix coronata
GCACCACACCGTGGCCTGCTGCTCCTGAGACTGAACGGGGAAGGGAAGGGCTGAAAGGCAGCGAGAAGTCACCAAGGGGCTTTGAACGTGATTCAGTACTTCTTGAACTCAATTCTTTCTACTTTCACATCATCCTCAATTAGTTGGTATACATAAGTCACAGCCGTGGAAGCCTGGATATCCATCAGCACAAATGAAGGGGTGATGTTCCTGGAAAGAAGACATCCTTTGTAATCTTCCCAATTAGCTTATACCTCCTGCTATTAACACCCCTTATGTTTATGTGTTCTCATATACTTTATTGCCCAGGGCTACAGGGAAGTGGGAAACACTGCAGGGTCTGCAGGCACTGATAAAAGTGTCTCAGGCAGAGCTGCACTTAGCCTGGAACATGTCAGGCTCAGACATTTAAGCTGACAGGGCCTCCAAAGGTCTGATTTCCTACAAAATATTAGAATGCAGCTTCTGGGAAGATACTAGAAAGCCAAACGACTTCAAGAAGCTACTCCAACTCACCCCTCTCTGGGCACAGGAAGCAGCTCCAGACACACCAGTGCAGGGCTGTCATGACCAAAATGTCTAATATAAATGTTACCAGGCTAAGAAAACCCCGGTAACAGGGAGCCTCGCTGGATTCCCTGGGAAGGGAGCAATCCAGCCTCCTGCTCCCCACAGCACCTCGCCAGCACTCTGCAGCACGGCGATGAGACACATTCATTTCAGGTGACACCCACAGGCTCTGCTGTGCTGGGCAGCTCAGGGCTCCCCTCACTCACCTTTCCAAAGCACTGTAGGCTCCTGTAGCTGATCCCGGGTTGATGTAGAATTTTTTTTCATATTCAAATGCTTCAAACCTATGTGTGTGTCCCGAGATGAGAATGTCCACATCCAGCTGCCTCTGCAGCAGTGCCAGGCTGGCTGCATCACCCCAGGGAATTACTTGATGGCCGTGAATCAGCCCGATTCTGAACTGCCCAACAGTTACAACCTTCTTTTCAGGATAATTCAGGCTCTGAGGAGAAAGGTAGACAATAAATCAGTCAAGGACCCCTCATTTACGCAATGCAGCTTCCAAGACACAAACCTGCTCTTCACTGTTCAGGCACACAAAGTCTCTCTCACCGTGCAGACCCCACAGGATGCTTGTACCATACCCCAGCAAGAGCAACTTCAGAGTAAAGAGTTAGGAATTTGCACAGAGAGCAGGAGACTTTAACTGGGTACCTAACTGTAAATAATCATACACAGAGAATTCCTGCAGCTACACGGCCAGCTGGGGCACTGTGGCCTCAGCAATCACAGACTTGTGCCTGAGTTCATAGGAACCAGGTGCATGTTTTACCCCCTCACACTCAGGCCCTCCTGTTGCTGGTACAACAAGAAAGGTCTAGAAAATAATTTTTTTCTTCACTCTTACTCATTCTTACTCCTTATTCAGGTGAATTACAGTTCAGGAATTGGTCAATGCTGAGGGACTCCCCAGGATTCATGAAGACAACCAATGCAGGAAGGCAGGTTGAGGAACTGATGTTACCTCCGAGTCCCCCCTAACGACGTGGATGTCCCCAGCCAGCGTCCTGAGGTAGTCATAGCTCTCCTTGGTGCAGAGGTTTCCCGTACACAGGATGTGCTGAATCCTTCCTGGAACCAGCAGCTCCTTGAACTTCACGGGCAGGGCACTGCACCGGTGCGGGATGTGAAGGTCCCCCAGCACTAACACCAACTCCGCACACACCGGGGGGAAAGAGAGAGCCTTAACCCAGGTTACTTAACAGAACAGCACAAAAACAGAATACCACAAAACCCTGCTGCGCTCCTTTTCGAGTCAGCTCTGATGAAACAACCCTGCGCTCGCCCGAGCCTCCCCGCACAGACAGCCCAGCCCAGCCGGGCAGCGCCAGGAGCCCTCGCTCCGCACGCAGCCGGAGGTGGGGAACGTGTTGCCCGGGGGAAGCTGAGTCGGGGGGCGCCGCAGCAGCGGGGAGAGCCGGGCCAAGCCGCCGCCCCAGGCTGAACCCACGGGCAGGGAAGCAGCGCAGGTTCCCCATCCGCCGCTCACCATCCCGCCCGCTCCGGTCCGCCCGCCCCGCTGCCCTGACGCGCACGAGGGTAACCAGGAAGTGACGCTCCTGGTTTTGTGCTCCCCTGAGCCAATGGCAGCGCCAGCAGCCCCCACGTGATGTCAGCGCCTGCCGCAGGGTCCCAACGCCCGACGCGCGGTGAGCATGCGCAGTGCGGCCACCCCGTGGTGGCGCTGAATTCTGTGGGATTTCTTTGGGAAAATCCTTCGTCTTTCTGTGTGAAAACGTCCTTGTAAAGGACCCACAGGTGCCAGCGGGGTTACACGTGTCCCTTTTCCCTCAGAAGCTGTGGTGGGCGGGTAGGGGAGGGGGACCGGACAGTGTGGGTGGAGGTCTCTGGCTCCCCGGGGATGAGGGGCTGCTCCAGGGATGGGTGAGGGCTCCGTCCAGCCCAAGGGATCCCACCAAGGGCCACAGTCCGCCCTCCCGACTCAGGTACCCCGAACCACCCTGCAGGGGTGACCCCACACACGACACGAGCCCTGTGGGTAAGGATTAACCTTTATTACCAGGTGAGCCAAACTGTGCAGAAGCCCGAGCCAGATCAAGGCTACTGTGTGCTGGAAGAGCCCAGGAAAGCTGGGCCACAGGGGAGCCCTCCATCCATCCTCCTGCTGCAAGAGGAGTCCCTGGCAGGTCTCGCACCGTGTCAGGCTCTCCAGTGCTCCATGGGGGAAGTTTGGGGTCGAAGAGTAGGTCGCTGCACTTCCCAGCACGAGGCAGCGCTGCTGGGCCTGCTCAAGCGTGCGAGGAGGTCTTTCTCCATCCCTCCCAGGGCTGCTGCTCTCCCTGTTGAGGGCTTTGCATCAGGGTTGCAGAAAGGGCACAGAGAGCTTTTGTTCCCTGTTTCTAAAACCACTTGAAGGCAGGTGTCAGGGCGCAGTAGTAGGTGCCGTTGTCCTCCTGGCGGGCGGAGGCAATGGTGAGGATGCAGGTGTTGCTGGCGAGGTCCTTGGTAGCAGAGAAGCGGTCGGGAGTCTCGTCAGGCTTGTGCATTTCTCTCTCGGAGTTGTAATAAAGCAGATACCTCAGGGCATGCCCCGGGCGCTCCTGGAACCAGGAGATGCCGAACTCGGTGATGTTGTACTGGGGGCTCAGGGTGCAGAACAGCCGGGCCGTCTGCCCGGGCAGCACGAACAGGGAGGAGGGCTGGGTCAGCACGGGCTGAGCCCTGCAAGCTGTACGCAGCAAGAATGCAGTTACTGATGGGCTGAGCCGTGCCCCCCATCACCCTCAGCCCAAAATGTCCCTCAGCCCCTTTGAGGTAACCCCATTACCCAACCACCATCCTGTTTATCACCCCACACAGCCCTGGAGCAAAATGCCCTGCTCAGATTGACATCCCCTTGGACAGCCCACCACCCTGCAGTGCCCCCCCAGACAGCAGCTAACTCGGCCACCCCATCCTTACCTGTGCCCACTGTCCCCAGCAGGAGCAGGACCATGAAGTCTGGGGCCATGGCAGGAAGCAGAGGAAGGGTGGCTGTTTCAGAGAGGGTCTGTGGTGCTACAGGAACCCAGGTCACTGTGCTGATGGCGCTGGTGGGGTGTATGTAAATGACACAGGGGGCTCAGGGACTCAGCTCCCCAGGGCTGCTCGCTCTGCTGCAGCTGGGCTTCAGGGAGAGGGGGAGAGCTGAGCATCGTGACCCAGTGCCCTCCTTCACCCCAGGCCAGGCCATTTCCTTCAGCTGCACCCACAGCCAAACCCACCACCCTCTGTCCTGGACACTGGGGAGGCATCACTGTCCAGCTCTCCTCGCAGATGGGGAGAGCACAGGGGTTTCCCTGGGGTCTCACACTGTTTGCCTCAGGCCCTCTGCCATCAGGTGCACAGGAGGCCAGGAACCTGATCCACACTATGCCAAGGGTGTCCTGTGGAGGCAACAGGCTGGGGGCCAGCTGGCCCTGCTGCCACCAGGGAGAATGAAAGACAGTCTGTACCAGAATTCCCTGGCAGCCATCTCATTGCAGAAGCAGCACAAGAAAAGTTGCTGCTCCCTTCCCCCTGCAGCTCCATTGCTGTGATTTCTCAGCCTGCAGTACAGGCTGGGAGCTGCCGATGGTGCTGCCTCTTTGCCAGGGCCAGCTCTGGAACAGCAGCCATGGGCAAACACGGTGGAGTGGCTGCCAAAGCCACCGGTCAGAAGGCATTTCCTGGGGAGCATTGCAGTGAGAGGTGGCTGCAGCACGGCTGGTGCTGTGCGGAAGGACAGCAGACCGTTACAGCCAAAGGCCGCCAGCTCAGCGGGCGTGAAGCCCCTCCTGTCTGTGACACCCATCACAGGGCCCAGAGTCACCGTGTCACACAGCCACCAGCCCATGGCTGCCCTTTGCAGCAGCACAGTCAGCAGGCACTTGGCAGTGTCCCATAACTGGTGGGTGCCTCCTGCCCTCCACAGGCAGGCTTAGACTCCACCCAATGCCACCACATCACCACCCAGGGATGGCCCACTCCCTCCCCTCTGCAGCACCCAGCCCTGCTCCTGAGGTGTCCCCAAGCCAACGATATTTGCAAGAGGTTCCTGAGGTGACTGGCCTGTGTGTACTCTGGGTGTGAGGGGAAATGGAGCTCTGAGACAGAGCTAATGAGCTGCCTCATTAGAGCACCCAGCACTGTGTCTCTGGACGGGCAGATCCTGGAGAGGAAGCATCACCACCACCCAAGGATGTGATGCAGGAAGCTGGACTCCTGCTGTGCTGAGCCACCCTGCAGAGCTCTGGTGCACACAATCATCTGTCTGCTGCATTCCGGGCCCCTCAGAGCAGCTGTGACAGAGCAGGGTCCCCTCCTGCAGTGCCCTGCAGCAGCAAGGGGCCTGTCAGACCTGACAGGGCCGTACAGCACCTTGCACAGCTGGGCTGCTGTGGGGCAGGAGGGCAGCAAGGCCTGTAGTACCCCTGCCAGGGGGATGTGGTGCCACACAGCAGTCCCTGCACATGCAGTAAAGCCTGGCTGTGTCCCACCTGGGGAGACCTGTACTATCAGATTTATTAGAGGCAGCCACAGCTGCATGAGACCAACTCCATAGCCCATCCAAGGCTGAAGCTTTGCCATGGTGTCTCCTGGCCTTGTGAAGTCTTCCCCTGCAGGTATCAGCAGCTTGTGTTTCATGCAGCCAGGCCCCTGAGCTCAGTGGGGTATGAGCATGCTGCAGACACAGCTCCAGCTGTTGCCCACCAGCACTCCCCCGATTCTGCAAGGTGGTGGCAAAGTGAACATGAATTTCCCTGCACATGGGCCCAGGTGAGGAAGTGTCACATGTACACTTGTCCCATGCTCCAAGGAGATCAAGTCCATGTATTAGACAGAGGCTGTGAAACAAAACCAGCAAGGCAGAAGGAAATCACATCCTCATGCAAGGAGGGGCATTTCAGGGAAAGGGAGTTTGTTCACAGAGCACATTAGTGCTGTTACTGGTTCCCACCATTCAGGTCCTCCCCATCTGCTGACCAGCCCAGGGACACGATTTCATCCTTATGTTTTTCCACAGGAAGAGGGGATGATGCTATGATGCCCCCAAACCACTGCTGCCAGAGCATTGCACAGCAACATTTGGGCACCAAATGGAAGATGCAGCTGGCACATGAGCCACGTGCATCCCTCTGACAGGCCAGGGGGGCAGGAAGGTACTGGCTGTGCACAGTGCAAGAGCAGCTACGAGCCCAGCCCCGTGCTCACCCTGTTCTGCCAACTTTATTCCCTTCCTGCATGAGGAATGAGAGATATTCAGTGAACAGAAGGAACTCAACACAGGCAAAGGCAGTTTTATTCCAACTGCCCACAGTTCCTTCTAGTCTGCAATACCCCACTGCCTTGAGCTCCAGAGTAGGACGAGCACAGACAGGATCCTCAGGCAGATTTTTCCAGGGGCATCCAATCATCTTGCAGAGGAGGCCACACTGCCCTTGCAGCAATGCTGGGCTCAGCTGGGAGCAGGGTGGGCAGATGTGGCACCACCACAGCCCAGATGAGCTGCAGGACAAACAGGGGCAGGAAACACCACGAGACTGCAAAAAGTCTGAAATTCAGACTAGCTGGGACCACATAGAGCAGGCAGCCTTCCCAAAAGGCTGCTGTTTAGCTCAGTCTCTGCTCTACCCCCCCTTCTCCCACCCCGCAGCTGCAGGAGGCTTGGGAACCTGCAGGGGCCATTCCCTGTTGCTGGGAAATCTGGCTACTGAAACCACAACAGCGTCAGTGGCAAACACAGCCTGTTCCCTGGGCACTCCAGAAGCTCCCACCACTGCCTGCAGGAAGGCACCCAGCACAAGCAGCCCCTCAGCACAGTCCTGGGCCCCCACCAAAGGGGAGCAGCTCTGGGAGAGGAAAGCCATGTTCATCACAGTGAGATACGGAGGTATGTGGGGAGAGCTCCAGCCTTGCCTCAGCTCTAGGGCCAGACACCCACCTGGACATCCTCACCGCCCCCGCAAGGGGCAGGGAGGGACAGGGCACCCTGGTGCACAGCAATGCCCAGGGGTTTGGGAACATGCAGGAGAGCTCTGCACCCTGCACCTCACCTGTCTAAAGAAATAAAATGCCTAGACACTGAATCGTGGAGGGAAACCACACCAGCAGCACTGAGTTAATCACAGGGAGGGCAGAGGCAAGGATGAGTTCCCAGCCTGGCAGCTCTGGGGAATCACTGCAGGGAGGTGCCCTGCTTATCTACACACAAGCAGAAAAGTCACGGGGCAGAAGTGCCAGCTGCCAGCAGAGCTCTTCTGCTCCTGGCTGTGTGGGAAGGGTTCCCTGGCTCAAATCCTGACCCTCAGCTTCAGAGAGGAGGTATTTGTGGCTGGTAGGATGGAATGAGCAGCCCCTCTCCTGACCTCACCCAGTTGGCTGAGAGCCTTTGCCTGACCCCAGACACTCGTGGCTGAAGGTGTCAGACACACACAGTCCTAAGCCTTTGCTCCCTCTGCTATTTGAATTGGATCACCAGCTCTGACCACTGACGTGTGTCAGCTTTGGGGATTTCTCAATTGTGACAAACTTGGTGAGAGTTCATGGCCAAAATATCCCCTGGTGACTCAGCCACAGTCTCCAGCTCTTTCCCCTTGTGACTGGGACCAGCTTGTGGAATGGGACTGGCAAGAACCACAGCTCACTGCTTTTTCCTGCTCACGCTCAATGAAACTGTATTGAAGGACAGAGACACTTCATCAGTCAGAACTGTTTTTCCCACATCAAAGTGTTCATCCCCTCCCCTAACCTGGGGCACTCCCAACGCCAACCACCAGCAGATGTGGCTGTAAAGGAGCACCTCAAAGCCCTGGTGATGCCACATGGGGATCCTGCCTTTGCTGGCTACACAGTGGGCACTTCTGAGCCACCTGTTGTGCCTCCTGCCACATCCATGGGGCTCCTGGATTTGACGTGACCACGCTCACATCTCGGGTCTCATTCTCTGTCTGCAGCCAACTGCCAAGTGATGGTGAACCTGCAGTGCTCTGTTCTGATCCTCACAACCCACCTGAAGAGGAAGTGTCAGTGCAGGCCTGAAGGTACGAGTGCTCCTGGGCAGGGGGCTCCAAGGGACCAGCACCCACCCACAAAGAGCAGTAGAGGGTAGCAAACAGGTCACATGGGAGTCACGGACCATCCTAAAACACAGGGAAAGGGGCAGCAACTCCAGACCTTGATAGATTCTCTTCAAAGCTAAATTGCTAAGGAGAATACTCTAAACCCCACAGGCTCATGCTGGCCACACAGGGACACACTGGGCTTCCTTCACCATGTGTCTCTCCCTCCAGACTGCATTGATCTTCTGGATGAAACAGGCACCCTGATGAACCTGAGCAAAGTGGAAAACCCTGCATCCGAATACAGCAGTAAATACCTCCGGGAAAGGGAGCACTACATCCTCATCAGAGTCATCCGTAAGATCCTCGTTGGGACAGCACAGCTCTGGGTGGGGGCAGAGGGGTGGGTTTCCAGAGCGGCTCTACTCAGCAGTCACTTAGCACAGGAGCTCTGAGGAGGCAGAAGCCAGCTCAGATGAAGAGCTAGAGCTGAACCTTTGTCTGAGGTGACTACTCTTGGGGACAAGGAACCTTTCGTGGGCTGAACCACCTGCCCCAGTAACAAGCCTTCAGTTTGCAGTCAGGAGAGAGACTAATCCATTTCTCTCATTCTGCTGGCAGGAGACAAAAACTCTGAAGCCACCTCCTATGAATCCTTGCTAGAGGACCTGGAGAAACACTACCCTGACCTAACAGGTAAGAGCCAGACACCCAGAGAGGAGCCAAGGGTGCCGGCATGACTCCTCTGCCCACCTCAGCACCCATGGGACTAACCCCCACTTAAGGGCTGGTTATGGCTATGGCAGTGAGTGCACTCAGGCAGCAAGGGAAGGGACAATCAGAAACCAGAGCTAGTTTGCAGAACACTTCCTAGTTAGTGGGACAGCAGGGACCTGCTGCCCTCCCACCCCACAGCAGGCAGAAGCCTGCCCAGATTGCCCTTGGCAAAGAGGGGACATTTCCTTGGGAGAAACAGGGAGAACAGGAGAAACTGGGAAATCCAGAAGTGTCTCTCCCAGGCTGTGGTCTCACAGGGTGGCAGTGCCTTGCTCAACATGCAAGGGGCAACCCACCCAGCAGAACACACAGCTCTGGAGGGGGTTGATCACTCCACAGATCGGCTGCAGCAGCTCTCAGCAAAGACGCAGAGGAGAGACCAGTGGAGGAAGGGAACCTCGCAGAGGAAGGCTCAGCCCCACATCAGCACCCAGTTAAGGAACAAAACCACCTCAAAGAAGAAGAGGGGCTCAGAGTTCAAGACCCCTAAATGAGGAACAGACCCATTCCTGGTCACACGCACAGCACAGCCACCACCAGGACTCAGCCACCTCCCCAGCTTATTCCTAGTTCAGCAAGAGTGCCCTGCTACTGAGATCCTCTTCCTGGGGTGCCCTGCTCCTCAAAGGTTCACACTACATCCAAAGCTGCATCCTGACAAACCAGGCAAACACAGCACCACAGCCAGGCACAAGCAGCATCCAGGGGTCATTCATGTTCCCATGGCATGGCCTGCGCTCTCCAGTGACAAGAACCTGCACCTCCTTTCAACCCCCCTGCACAAGCAGCCAGAGGAACACGCACCCACATCACTGGATGGACCAGCTTTCCACAGTCACCACACTGTCAGTGCCTTCTAGAGACTCTCCACTGGGGTCACCAGGAAAGGCTGTTCCAGAGACAGCCCATTTCCCCTACAGAAGCAGCTCTTTGCCAAGATGGGCCAAAGACAGAACAGACCTGCTGCAGGTGCTCCTGCTGGTTCTCCTTAACAGCTTCTCCACCCAGACTAGCACACACCAACGTTAAATTTATTTCTGAAATGGAGTTAACTTCAGAGTGGTTCTCCCCTGCTCACACTGGGACAGTTCAGGACACAGCACTTTGGCTTTGAATCTCTGGCATCTGCTTTTGCTCTTGGCTGTTTCTCAGGAGAGCACAAGGCACCCCAATAAAGCCAGACAGAGCTCAAAACATTATCTACCAAGAATTTAGATTATGACATTTAGAAGGGGCAGGACTTTCAACACCAGCCTCCAATATCTGCTGCCAGCATTTACCATCTAGACCTGGATTTCCGCACAAATCCCAGCTGAGAACTTGTCCAGTATTCAAGTCAGAGGTCAAAAGGTTAATAGACTCATTCTGCCATGAAAATGCATCAGTTAAGCATCTGAAAGTGTCATGGTTTCACTGCTGTGCCACTAAAACTCCATCTGAAGCCTCAAAATTCTCTTTTACGCCAACGTAAAGAACAGGGTGCTCTGCCAGAGGCCAGTCTGAGGGCAGCACTCATGAGATTGTTCTGCCAAGGTGACTGTAAGAGGAAAGCAGCTCCAAACTTCACCTGTTGCCAGTGACCTTGAGAACATTGCATAATCTGCTAAAGCTTTTAAGTAAGATCAGCCAACTGTACCCAAGGTCCCACAGCCAGACAGGTCACATTGTCTTAGCTCTAAGTCAGAACAGCTCTCCAGGAGGAGGATATCTATAGAAAAATAATTTGTTACTGAAAATACTCTAGACACATCTTGGATTACCTCTCTCCAGCCTCTCCTCTGCCTGGAGGGCAGCCAGTGCAGCCTCAGCTGAGGTCTGGATCTCTTTTTGCCAAGTCATGCAGGCTCTGTCCTTGCTAGGCTGCACCTCCTATTTGCAGGGAACACACAGTAGTGCCTTGTCCTTTAAGCAGCTGATACTGTTAACATTTTGGTAGCTTAATTTTAGCTTGAGAATTAAATAAAGAACGTGCACAAGTGACAGGTCCAAATAAATTCCTTTATTTCTCTGTAATAAATATAGCACTATCTGAATTCTAAAGACCCTTGGGTCCAATTGTTCCTTTCCTTCCCTACTAGTTCAGAAGTGAATTACCACTAGAATGCTCCTGTCTGGTCAGTCTACTCCCTCCAGCTCACTCCCTGTCTGTCCTTCTGCTCCCCATGGATAGCAGGGCTCTACACCACGATCCTCTTCCCTACAAGGGGGCAGATTCTTCACAGGAGAGAAGAAACACCTACAGGGAAGAAGCATAAGTTCAGCATTAGGTACATGTTCCAGCAGCTAGAATTAAAAGCTCTCTTATCTCAGGTGACCAGATCAAGACCTAACTTCTGACAACAACTTATAATAAATGCAGCAAGAATTAGAGAATCAGCTAGGGAAAAACAGCAGGCTTCCCATGGCAGCAAAACAGGATCTGCTAAGAGGGTACCTACAGCCTCCCCACCTTCAGAAGTATGGTCAAGATCACTTCTCCCGCCCTTTCCAGTGCCCTTCTGGGAACAGAGGAGGCAGAACTGCTTCCTACAGCCCTGAAGAGCACTACAGCCTTAAAAGATCACTTCTGCAACCTTCAAACCCTCTCAGGTACTCTCCTGGCAGCAGTTCCCTTCTGCAGGGATGGGGGACACTCACCGTTGTTATACTTGCACTGCTTCAGAGCCTCGTTGAAGCCCTCGCACAAGGTCAGGTCTTGCTGGTTGGTGGCACATTCCAGGAACTGCTTCATCTCGTAGTGGCAGGGCCCGAAGGGCGACTGCGGCTGCATGGGGGGCTGCGGGCACGGGCCCGGTCAGGGGGCGGCCCGGGGACACCGACGCCTCCTCCCCGCGGCAGGAGGGCTCTGTCCCTCCTTCCCTGCCAGCCCCCAGTCCCCTCTGCCCCGGCCCGTGGCCCCACGGCCCGCCCGCGGCCCCACGGCCCGCCCGCCCAAGGGCAGCCCAAGGGCACAGCCCCGCTCGTACCTGTGCGGGCGCCGCCGCCTTGGCCGGCTCGGAGGAGGAGCCGCCGCTGAAGACGCCGGTGATGGCGCTGCCCACGACGTGTCCCACGGCGGAGCCCAC
This sequence comes from Lepidothrix coronata, assembly GCF_001604755.1. Lineage (NCBI taxonomy): Eukaryota > Metazoa > Chordata > Aves > Passeriformes > Pipridae > Lepidothrix > Lepidothrix coronata. The sequence continues at coordinate 3,854,595 of NW_016690224.1, forward strand.
GGCCACGCCGGCCGCCGTGCTCGCCATCTGCGCCATCAGCCCGGGCTGCGCCGGCTGCGCCGCGGGCGCCGCGACCGGGGCCGCTGGAGCCGGGCTGCGGAGAGAAGGGAGTCAGGAGGGGCGGCACAGGACCCGCGTGTCACGGTGTGCCGCACTGTGTGCCCCGCAGTACCTGGTGGGCGCCGGCGCGGTCGCGGGCCGAGCCGCGGGTCGAGACACGCTCCGTCCTCCCCGCGCCATCCTCACTCTCCTCTTCTCAGCGCGCCCGCTCACGCGCGCCGCCTTAAGAAAGGCCGCCGCCACCACGTGACGCCCTGCGCATGCTCAGTCAGGCGGCCGAATCCGCGGCCCCGCCCCACTGAGGGAAGGATGGGATCCCGCCGGGCGCATGCGCAGAAAGGGCGAGACGGGTGTCCCCGGGCTCTTCCCACCCGCCCCCGCGAGGTCCGTGCGCCGCCAGGGGGCGCGCGAGGCCCGTCCGGCCCTCAGGGAGCGGGGAGGGGGCGCGGCCGGGGGTCATTAAATTACGGGATTATCGAATCAGTGAGTTATCGAATTGTCGAATCAGTGAATCAATAAATCGTTAAAAGGCCTTTGAGATCATCGACTCCAAGCGTTAACCCCGCACCGCCAAGGCCACCGATAACCCGCGTCCCCAGCTGCCCCACCCACACGATTCCGGAACACCCCCAGCCTGTGCCAGGGCTGGACAACCCTTTCAGTGAAGAATTATTTCCTCATATCCAATTGAAACCTCCCCTGGCACAACTTGAGGCCAATTCCTCTTGTCCTATTGCTTGTTACATGGGAGAAGAGGCTGCCCCCCAGCTGGCTCCATCCTCCTTTCAGGGAGGAGCAGGAATGATTTATACTCGTATGATGGCTCCGTAGCAGACACTGACCATGGTTCTGCTCACTCCAAAGCTGGAGTTGACTTTGCCTTTCAGTCTGTCCCACTGTGCTGCCCTAGTCCAAATGGGACAACAAACATGTTCAGGGGTGAACTGGTACCTCGCTGTGCCCAAATTCAGCACCTGCCAGTGAAGCCACTCACCATCTCTAGGGTCACTGGCCCTAACGTGGCTTAGCCCGTTTTTGTGGTCCAGCCACTGGGTGAGGGCCACGACTACTGCAGAGCCACAGAGGGACAGAGCTCTGTGCACTCCAGGCAGGGCAGAAAGAGAGGGAGCAGGGAGGCACTGCTGGCAAGGGATGAGCTGAGCACAGCAGCTCTCCCATGATGGTTAATGAAGGTGTTGTGACAAAGGAGAGCTGCAAAAAGGGCAGTGTGGTGGCTTTGCAACTGCTCAGAGCATGCTTCTCCCAGGTGTGGAGCAGAGCATGAAGGGGCTTGTTGGGAATGGGCATGGAGAGGGCCTCTGTTGCATGGGAGACAATGGGTGGAGGAGAGGTGGATAATGATGGGCTGGGAGAGGGAAGATGAGCACTCCACAATTGGGGCAGAGAAAAGAGGGTGCCAGGGAGGAGCTCAGAGAGGAATGATGTGGTCTAAGCCACTGGCCAGCATAACAGTTTTTGCAGCAGCCCTCTGGATACAAACCAGGAGATCAAGGAACACTTTGCAAGGCGTGGACATTGTTGGGCAGTAGGAATCCATGAGAAGATGATGATGAGCCCTCAAATCACGAACAGACAGGCTGGATGACGCCAGTTTTACCTTCAAACCAATTTCCTGACAATCATCTCTTCCCTGGCACCCCCGCTGGTTTCCAGGGCCTCTGTTGGTCCGTGTCGGTTCAACACCTCCCCAAAATGGCCCTTCTTGCCAGCTCCATCTTCGGATGTTCCTTATGCCCTGTGGAGTGAAAGGAATTTCCAAAATTGAGAAGGATCCAGAAGTTGTCCAGGAAAAAAAAAATCCCAGCTATGTTATGTCTCCAGGGCTGTGTTCGTATATTCAGCACGTTATGAAAACCAGCTCTTTGGGCTGGTTCATTGACTGGCAGGAATTAGAGAGCTAAGTCACTGCAGGACTGGCAATTAGCTGCTGTGTAAGTGTTTTTGTAGAGTCAAATTTCCAGCACGAGGGGAAGAGAAAAGCATTTGTAAAGCAAGCAGCCCCCTCTGTGCAGGAGCTGGGTGGGCGGGGGGAGCTGCAGCTCCCGAGGAGAGAAAGGGATTGTGCCTCAAACAAACACCACTTTGGTCTCCTCGTCTGCAGGGTAACACCCCCAAATCCTTCCTCCCACAGCGCCTGCCCCAGGAGCTGTGCAGTTCTGCTTTCAGCTGGAATAGCAGCATTTTACATCTGGCACTTGCCTGTCTTTTCCCACTAATAGAGAGGGGGCCAAGCAACTGTAAAACCAGAGGAATGTGACTGGAAAGCCCCTGCCTCAGCAGCACCTGCACTTTTTCCTTTTCCCAGCCACGGGTCCTGGAGGAGCAGGGTTCCCTTCCTTGTGCAGCCCCATCCGGATGAGCCACAAGCAGTTGTGCGCAAACAGATCTTAAAGGCAGGAGAGAGAAAAGGCAGGAGGGAAGACAAGGGTGACCTCAGAGAGCCCCTTGGTGCAAGAAACCCCCGGGAGAGAGCTCAGCTCTCTGCCATCAGCGTGTGAGCGTGGACGAGCCAGCAGGGCGTGGGGCTGGGGCCGACACACCACGGGCTCCTTTCCCTTCTTGGTTTTTCCTGGCCATAGGAAGAAGCTCAGCATGTGCCGGGGGGAGGAGAGGACAGACTTGCAGGGGGTGCAGGGAATGCCAGAGCTCCAGCCATAAGAAATCAGGATTCATTAGTTCCACCACGCGCAGAACAACTTGCTGAAGGAGCCTGGGTTTCAAGCTGAGCGCGTCCCTCTAAGCTGCGTCTGGGGGACCCTTTGATTTGGTTAATTAGACACAAAGTTTTTCTGTGCAGTGGGAGGCCGGGTATGTGCTGAGGAGCACAGCTACCCTGGGCTTACTAATGAGATAATTTATTGTGGCTGTCTGAGAGCCTGAGTGTACACAACTCCACCCGCACACACACCACCCACTGCAAGCCCTCTGCTCCCAGCTGGAGAGTCCTCAGCACCGGAGGTGGAAGTACTGTGGCAGGTCTCCCTGTGAGAACCCTGCCGAGGAGCCATCCTCCTGCTGAGGGACTGCTGCAGGAGGGCCCTGTTTGCATCTAAATATCCCTGCAACAGTTTTCTTCCCTGGCCAAACTTCCTAACTCCTCTGTTTTTCAGCCTAAATTTGATCTTTGATTCAATCAAGTAGCTTCATTTCTGCCTCTCTATCTTCCCCTGCTCCAGAAGATCCCTCCTTACATAGTTCGAGTGTTAGGGCTTGCCTGCACTTGAAGGTTGACTCTAGATTTAGGGACATATAAATCTGAAAGATAGTAACTAATTCCTGAATACTTCTGGAAAGATTGACTGAAACCCAGTAATTTCTGAATAACTCAGTGCACTGGCTGGCCAGTACCTCCCCTCCTGTTAGCACCAGGAGCGGGTAGGACAAGGTTTGTAAAAAGCAGGTTTGTTTTTTTCCAACTGCTTTCTCCCCGTTGCTCTAAAAGCAGATCATAACCTCCCCCTTCAGAGTTTGCCTCACTTAAATCCTCACTCTGTCACCGCTGAAATGTGGCTACAAAGAGATCTAGGAATTCCCCAAGCATTTGAATCTCAAGGGGTTGTTTCACAGGTAAGGAATGCAACACTGGCCTCCCTGTGTCTCCTACCTGTCTCTGCCCCTCCGTGGGGCGACACCGCGGGTCTGTCTTTACCAGGCTGCAGTTTCACGGGGCGCTTGCTTAGGGGACGGTGACACCCAAAAGTGTCACCTTTCTGCAGAAAGCCCTCTCCACGCAGCCATGTCACGCTGTGGATCGTCCCTGCCCGGTCCCTGCCACGGGCCACCACCAGCAGGTATCCATCTGGGGATGCTGCTGGAGCCTCCTGCCTCCCGAGCTGCAGGTTTGCGCTTGGGGAACCCTAATTAGTGCATGCAGGGGCAGATCTGGGCAGTGCTCTGGGTGTACCTGAATTTAAGTTATTTAGGTTAACAGCAAATTGCACGGGATGATTGCTCGGGGATCTGGGCAAACTATTCAAAGCAGAAGAAAGTGTCTGATGAATTAGCCAATATTTTTGTTTGTGGACAATCCCCAAGAAAGAAAGAAACCAAACCTCCAGTTCTTACCAATGTGTTTGCTACTCAAAATTGCTCCATGAATCATTTAAGACTGAATGTATGCAGTGAGTGGTTTTCTTGTGAGTGGGTTTCTTGTGTCCTCCTTTTATTTTCATCTTTGAGCTCTGGCTGGTCCTAATTCTGCATGTGCCAAGTGGCTGATTTCAGTCCCCAGGTTCACATGGAGCTCTCGAGTCAGATGGAAATATGCAAGCACTACTTTTTTTATCCTATAAAAAAAGCAGAGTTGCCACTGAGAAATAATAATAATTTTTAAAAAATCAGGCAAGTTCCACGAAATAGAATTCACAGATTTTTCACGAACAAATGGCACATTTCCCACAGTCCTGCCTCACCACCATTCCCCAAGGGATAATAAAACAGCAGTGTCGCAGGTAGGTGATATTCGATGGCACCCCCACGGCAGTGTGGCACAGAGCCCTGTCTCACTCTGGATGCCACGGGCCTCGTGCACACTCCCCCGACAGATTCTTGCTGTCTCAGTCTCTTTTTAGCCAGGATACAATGCCTGAAACAAAGTGACTGCGTTGCGAGAGTCGAAGATGAGAAACGGGAGGAAGGAAAAGCCAGGGCGTCTTGGTGGAGGAGCTGCAGATGGCCAGACGTGACTGCAAGGGAGGGGAGGCAGCACTCTGAGTGCTGTTTCAGCTTTCAAGTCTCGTGCTCCCAGGATCTACATGCCATTTCTTGGATGTGGTTTGCCCCGAGGGCAATCTCAACAGCTGTGAAGTTTCAACAGATGAACAATGTAGTTTTCAATAAATTTCATCAAGCAAAGGAAAGGCTTTTAACTCATTCATGCTTGCCCACTTTTGGTCTGAAGGCTCTTCCGGACCTGAATCTGTTCATGTCATGAGCGTTTCCTGTTTGAACCCCAGGGCCTGACTGCTGGAGCACACCTGAGCTACACTGCTGTGCTCCAGGTTTCTGGAGAGCTCTTCCCCATCAGAAGGGGCTTCTCTCAGCCATTCCCAGGGGTGCTGGGAAGTGCAGGTACATCCCTGTGTTTACCTGTGCCACTTGAACCCACCCGGCTGGCCTGTGGGTGGAAGAAGGTACCAGTTGTGGAATATGGATGCCCTCACCTCCTGATGGGGAAAGAAGATGGTAGAAGAAGAACTTTTTCAAACCTCCTTGTGGTGGCTGCATCTCAGAAGTTCCATTTCTTTTGTATTCACACATCCAGAAGTGGGGTTTGTGCACTTGGAGGCATGTTCTGATCCCAGCTGAAGACTGATGCTATTAGTTGTAAGTGAAGGAAGAACTTTTGTGACCCCAAATTCTTCAGACAGATCTAGTCAAGAAATTACCAAAACACCTCCAGGGTATCCTCAGATGGTGAAGACAACAATTACTGTCAATTCACCTGCTGAATACAGTACAGGACAGCAAACCTGAGCCCAGAGATTTTGTTTGTGAATTTGTTTTGTTTTCTTCATGGCCACAGAAGTGCAGCTACAAAGCCAACATGAGTTTGTTTTGTGTGTGTCTGGGGGATCTGAGCAACGAGCCCCTGCCCTTGGCTGCCTCTCCTCTGGCTGGGATCCACCAAGTGGTTTCAGGGAGCCCAAAGCACCAAGCTCACACCCCTTGCAGGAGAGAGTGCTAAGCAGGCCCTGGAGGGATCTCACACCTCTACAGGCTCCCTGCTTTCCCTGTTGATGCTTTACCTGAGGTGTCCCGGTTGATGGGCTTGGGACTCAGCATTTCCTCTTCACCTAAACGTCTGCCCAGAGGCCATTCCCTTCTGCTCTTGCATAGCTGCTCCGTGGCTGGTCTGGTTCCCCCTCTCTGCTGCACACAGACAGCAAACATCCCTGGAGAGCTGCCTCGGTGCTCCCCACGCACAGCTCCAGGGGGCACAGCTCCCGGGCATCTGCAGTAAAACAACATGAGCCCAACTACGGAAGCAGGATGGGGTCTGTGTGCAAGGCAGAGGCACCCGTGACCTTTAGGAGGCTGTTAGCACCAACCCACGAACAGCTACTGCTTTGAACTAGAATATTACAGTAAATCCCCCCATCTCCCCCTTCCCAAGCAAAGACAGAGCCCATGCAGCAGCCAGAGAGATCTTGTGTGGTGCTGCAGCCTCTACAGGACATTTCACAGACATCTGGGATTTGAGGTCCTCTGTCTCAGCTCTCCAAAGTGCCTCATGAGTTTTAATCACATTGCTCTCCCTGTCCTATTGAAGCTGTCCAGCCATTAGCTTCTGACACCTTTTCTCAGATGGAAACTAAATACTGCAGCTCATGTTTTCCTTCCTCTGTGGAAGGCACTGATGTCTCCTTTTCACATGGATAGTCAATAATCCCTGCAAATGCACAGGGCAGCCTGGTTGTGCACTCTGGTTGGTCGTGATTTCTGCTGAAATGCTCTTGTTTCAGCTGCCATCTCCACCATAGAGTCCTGAGCTCAGTGCAGAGTCCATCCAGGGGCTCCTCCATAGGAACACTGCAAACATCCTCCTCTGTAGGGACAGCCTGGCCTTTGCAAAATCAGTGGTGTGAGCAAACTCCTCAGCTTTCTGGAAAGGCTGGACACTGTGCATGCCATGCTGGATTCATTCCCAGCTTTGGGCAAGGTCTCATGGTGCTTCTTTTAGACTGTTCTTCAGAGCCTTCAGTGTGCTCTCTTGGTGATTCCCTGCATCCAAAGCTTCCACAGTGAGTTTGTGATAATGCAGCCTCTGAGTTCAGCAATCGCTTCCCAAGAGAAAGCGGGAAAACACTTTGGGAACTGAGCTCTGTGACTGTCCAGCAGCCAATTTAATCCAGTAACATTTCTTAGTGGCAATGCAGTGTGGGACATGTCCTTCCCCACAGCATCCTAGGGTAGCATGAGCTCCGAATGGCAGAGCTGCACAAAATAACAAGAGCTTCACAAAATCACTACTGCACAAAGTAACCACTGTGAGAGGCACTTTGATCCCAATGGGAGCTGAGAGAGCGTTCACACCAATAAAACACACGCTTCCATGGTCTCTCTTCCTGGACTGAGTTTGCTTGTTCTCCTGTCTTTTTCCCCTCCTGGCTCGCATCCTTACCGCCTTCATGCGGCTTCATTCAGTCAGAGCCCCATGTCTGCCTGGTTCTGCTCACCTGGCACCAACCAGCCCAGCTGCCTCCCTGCCACGAGTGCAGCCACCGCGTCCTGCTGAGATGTGGGAGCACTCTCTCTTTCCTACTGCTGGCCCTGGCCACGCTTCCTTGTTCGTCCTGGGGACAGACACCTTCCACTGGTTACAGACACCCCGTGGGGAGATGCCCGAGCAATGTGGAGGGGCAGGACGGTCCCAGCAGCAGTGAGGCTGTGCCGAGAGGGGCTTGGGGAGTGGTACCTGTTCCCGGGAGGTGAGTTCAGCAGCGTTTGCTGAGGTGGGGGGAGAGAGGGAGGGAGATGAGGGGCTTGGCTGCTCTGGGTAGAAACGTGCGTGAAGAAAAGCCTCGACCCACACCCTGAATTCCACAGCTCGACTCCGGGGACAGGGGGAGGGAGAGAGGACAGGACGGGACATTTCCAGCAGACCTGCGACTTGTTCATAAAAGCCTCATCTCACCAGCCCTGCCTGCCTCCTCCCCCATCGCCTCCACCGCTCACGCCGGGTTTTATTAACGCAGTTCCCCTCAGGCTACAGGGAATCACATCCCAGGAGACATTCCAGTCTCAGATCGGCTTCGGAGGGGATCAGAGGGAGCCAGGGGTGGGGGGCGTTTCACCGGGACGTTTCATTTGCGGAGAGCTGACAGGTTGGGAGCGCTGCAAGACGGCACTAGCAACCTCCTTATCAGACACTGAGCAGCCGCAGGCTGGAATCGCGTCTCTGCTCGGCACTGGATGTCCCAGCCATTTCTTGCTTTGTCCAGGCTGCTGGCTGGGAGCTCTTTACCTGGGCTCTGCCGGGTGCTGGGTGCACGGCTGGGCACGGGGAGTCCAGGCAGGGAGTCTGGCCCTGTTGCTCAGGTGAGCAAACCATTGGTGACATGTAGGCAGGTCCAGGCTGCCACAGGAGCTCAGCCTGGGGTTATATCCTTTCCCTGAGCACCAACAGGGCCTCAGCCGCCAGCTCCTCGCAGCCGTCGCACCCTGCACCAGTCGGGGCTGACACCTCTCGCCAGGAATGGGAGCTGGCTCCCCGGCGTCTGGCTCCCCAGGTGAATTGTGGTGTGCCCTGAGCCTACGCCAGGAAAATGCCAGCAGATGAAACTGCATCTCAGGCCAAGAGACACGAAGATGGATATGTTTTCCTTGCCTGGCTTATCTCGCAGGCAGTGCTTCTCACCGGAGCCCGGCACTGTTTGTGTGCGCTCGGCTCCTGGCACGGGGGCAGGAGATGATTAGACAACAAACACTGTGGCGGAGCTCTCCCGAGCTGCAGCCTGCCCCTGCCCTGCCGAGACCACGGCCCAGCAGGGAGCTGCTTCTCGGGGGCCAAATCGCAGGGCTCAGTCTCAGGGCTGGCTGCAGCTGCACCGGGGCTGCAGCAGGAGAGGGGGGAAGAAGAGCCGCAAGACCCCGCAGCTGCTCGGGCACTGCGTGAGCTGCAGTGTGAGCTGAGGCTGCCTTAGTGCTCCCCCAGGGACTCCCTCCTGCACTGGATGCCTGCAGAACTGCAGTGCACCTCTGCAAGGTGAGGTGCTGGACAGTCCTGCCACCATCACCCTTGTTCCCAGTTTGGAGGAGGCAGCAGTGCCTGCCCAAGTAGTTGTGTCCCCATCCAGGGGCTCTGCTCCACTTGCATCCCTTGGTTTCGTAGGGGCAGTACATCAGGCAGAGTACAACCTTGTCAGACTCTGCACTGCTGTGTTCAACCCAGAATTAAGGTCAAGGAAGGGGGGGCAAAAGAAAATAAATGTAAAATAAGTAGTAGCAAATCAAGCAAAACTTTCTAGAAATGGATGGTGGGACTGTTGTACTGGCCTAGTTACGCTGAAATCTGGAAGACTTTGGTGTTTTCAAGGTGCACTATTTGGATCCAGAACAGCCTGTACAATTCCATCATTTTCATTTAAAAGGTTAAAAAAACCCTAAAGAGCTTCGAAGCAAAGGATTTTGCTGACCAACAGACACTTCTACATATTACTTTACCTTTCCACTTGTGAGTCCAGGCCCAAAGGCCAAGTTTCCTGTCACTCCACATCCTCTTCTTGCCCTCCGCCCATGCCCATGCTTTGGGCTGCCAGCAGAGCAGAAGAACCAGGTAATTCAGGAAATACTCCGGATCAGTGGTGTTTATGAGGGCAGTTCACTGCACATGACCCCCAGCTTTGTCTGCAGCTACCACCACCTGTACAAACACCCACTTTGGCTGCCCAGGAGAAAAACAAGGTGCCAGGGCCAAAGAAAAGGGGAATCCCAAAAGCGAGAGGGTGAGAACAGAGACTCTCCTGGTGGGGATGCGTCCCCATTTGTCACCCACTGAGCAGTGATGCTGGAAACATCAATTCATGAGGCCATCTCCTGCAGAGAGAGGAGGAAAGATGTTAGAGAAGAAAAATCAAAGGGATTTCTCTGTTCTGGGGGTTTGGCTCTTGGACCTTCTTCCAGCTGCTCAGGAGGTGTAAAGCTCCATACTGACTTTGCAGGGAACCTAAACCCGGGTCCCCAGCCACACAGAATACAGCTGTGAAAGTCACACCAGGGAGGTGGCAGGAAACAAAGGACTTTGGACAGACAGGCTTAATCTGTTTAAATTCAGTTTCTCTCTCACTTCCCTCCCCTTTCCCCTTTGCTTCTCATCAGACACCTCTTCCCCCACCTCCTCTCAGTCCAAAGTGCCTTACAGCAGTTTCCCACTCAAGTGGCCCATGGACTGAAAGAGTTATTTGACCCCTTTGCTGATCACAACAGAGCGGAATCAGACCCGCTGTTCTCTTCCTCTTGCACAGTCTCTTCCCACCTGACACCTGCTGGACTGCTGGGAGAGGTTATCCCCAGCTGGTGATTCCTGTTGGCACTCACATTACAATGCCGCTTTGCCTTCCCAAATATTCACAAGGTCCTCCTTGCTGGAAAGCCTTAGGACAGTGGGAGAAGAGCTAATGCTTGTAAGTCATAAGGACTTGGAAAACCCATGACAGTTCTGCCACTTTCTAGGACTGGAAGGCCCCGAGGAGATGCTGAGCAAAAAGAGGTACACATGGGGATGCTGTATCAGAAACATCAGTGACCATTGGGACCTCTCAGCCATGAAGGCTTTCACTGAGCTCCTGTAGCCATCATGAGAAGCCCAAATTTGGCTCCAGCCTGGCAGGAGCTGCAGGAAAGCGAGCAGACAGTGCCTGCACTGAGAGATGTCAGACTGTCGGCGCTCTGGGGCTGGGGTGGGAGCCCTGTGCTCATCTGCCAGCAGGCTCTGCACATCCAGCAAGCTGCAAACAGAGGCAGGGATGAGGCCTGCAGGGACAGGACACACAGTGGCTGAGAGAGCTCCCAGCATAGGAACACTAGCAGAAAGGATTTCTGCAGGCTGTGCACAGGGCCCTCTGCAGAAAGTGAGCACACGAGCTCCCAAAACACCCAGTTTTGGTGTTTTCCTGCTGCTGAACATCTACTTGCTCAGCTGGGAAATATTTGCAATCCCAAACACACCATGCACTTTCTTTTGTGTTAAGTGCCTTGGCAGGAGCCAGCAGTTCTCACACACAGTCACATCTCTGCAAGGACTGAGTTTCCCAGAACACCCCCTTTAAAAGTCTCCCTTTATTAAGGAGAGCCAAACTGCCTGTCGCTGCCTTACAGGCTGCTCCCATGCCTCTCCCTGCTTCCCCAGGGCAGCAGCAGGCTCCACGGCCATGGGCTGGAAAGCACTGAGCTCCCAGAGACACCAGCATTAAAAGAAAAGACACTAAAGAAAAGAGAGACAAAGGCAGGAAAGCTTTTCTTGCTGGGACCCAGCTGTCTGGCTCAGAGCAAGGCAAGAAAGTAGGGTCTGCTCTGCATTCCTGGGGCACAGCCAGAATAACAGCAGAAGGGTAAATTCCACAATGTAAAGTGTTTTCTTCTCTTTCCCTATCCCCTCTAAGAAATAAGGCCTTGGGGATACGCTGAACATGATGCTCCAATGCAAGGACATCTCACTAAGAGCCTGTGAGCCACTGCAGCACCTTCCAAACACAGCCTTTCTTTTCACATCTGCTTACCGTACCCAGTATTTACATCCTCAGTATGGTTCCCATAAAACAAAACATGAACAACTGATCACAGACAAATAATGCAGTAATAGAGTCCGGGATGTCAGGAAGCCTTACCCACTCCCTGCACACCAGCCCAGGCAGCTGGAGATCAAAGTTTTCTTATTTGCAATACATTTCTTGAAACAATTTGCAGCTAAACTCAGTCTACTGAGGGGATGCTGACACAGTCCAGGGCTTCTTCCATAGAAACAGGAACCAAGAAACCAGATCTGTGCATTACTGCCTCCCCCTCCAGGTGGCTGAGCAGACGGAGGAGACTTTGGCATCTCCGAAATGGGGAGCTGCTCCCTTCTTTCCCCTCCCTCAGCATCTCACACAGGGAAAGTCCTCTTGCAAAGGGTGAGTGAAGGGCTTCAGCAGAGCCCTGCACAGGCAAAGCAGGGGTGGAGAGAGATTTAAACACAGAGATGAGCTATTCCCCATGGGGACTAGAGTGGTCTCGACGGGCACTGAGGGTCTAAGAGGATTGTTTTCAGTCCTTGGTACCCTCAGGCAGGAGAGGTGAAAGACACCTTTAAAAAGACCCGTTTGAAGCCGTCCCAACGCAGACAGGACCCGGGTGCACGGAGGCCAGGGGGCCGGTGCCGGGGAGGCGTGGGAGGGGGGTCCCGCCCGTCCCGTGTGCTCCGCCTCACCGCCCCCCCGGGGGCGGAGCGGGGCGGGACGGGCGGGACCCCCCCTCCCTCCCGCGATGCCGCCGGGCCGTGTCCCCCCGGCCCGAACAGCCGCGGCTCGGGGAGAACAAAAGGCAGGAGCGGGAGGAGGCGCGAGGAGGAGGGCAGGCGGCCGCGGTGGGGGGATAAAAGGCTCAGCGAGGACCCCCCCCCTCCTCCTCTGCCCCATGTCCGAGCCCGCTCCGCCGCCCGGCATGGCCCGTGCCCCGCTGCCCGCCGCCGCCGCCTTGCTGGCCGCCGCTCTGCTGCACTGCGCGCCCGCCGCGCCCGCCCGCCGACACAAGCCGGTGAGTCGGGATCACCCGGTGCCTCTCTCCGTGCCCCCCGCCGCTCTCCGGTGCGGTCCCGAGGGCAGCATCTCCCAGGCAGACCCTCCGCTGAACGGGATGAGCCGTCTTCCCCCCCCGCCGTTTCCATCCATCCCGGAGCCGCCCTCGGGTTGCCGGCACGGGCAGCGCTGCCGGGAGGCACCGGCCGCGGGACGGCTGCCCCTGCCCCGGCGGTGGCTCCGCTCGGCGGGCTCCTCTTGACATGTTAGGGGAGGTTCCACAGGCGTGCTCCCGAGAGAAAAACAGGGATCGGGATGAGGAGGGTTTAGGAGAGGACACGGGATCCCCTCTGCTTTATAGGCAGCAGAGCACTCGCTGCTGCTCAAACACCTCCCGCAAGCTGTGCTGGAAGTTCTGAGAAGTGTTACGGAGAGAGGAGACTAAAGGGATGAATCAAAGGCGCAGGCAGGAGAGGAGCAGCAGGGGTCTTTCCTTCTGCACATGCCTGCCCGATCCCAGCACCTGGGACGGAGCTGCGAGCAGCAGGGACTGCGGCTGCCAGAGAAGAGCAGCGGTGTGCGAGGGATTTAGGGGACGGGAGAAGACAGAGAGCTCCTTGTGCTGGGAATGTGTGCGTGCGTAATTGGGTTATTATAGACATGCACTTCGCTGGTGTGCCATGAAATAATAACAGAGCAAATGCCCAGTAGCAGCCCAAGGGGATTAGTTCAGGTTCTGTCGATGGTTTTATTATCAGCTCTGTCATCTGAGTACTTTCTAACTTGGCTGCTAAATATGCTGTGGGCTGGAACTTGGCACAGAGCAGCCTTGGCCCCCAAAGTGCTTGTGGTATTCCAAATGAAATGTCACTGTGTTTGGCTCCGCTCTGCCTCTGAGGAAGGTGAGACCAAGCACTCGGTGGTGGCACTCTGCACTCCAGTAATGACACCACCGTGGATTTCAGCCCCATGGGAGTGCAGCAAGGGAGGGCAGAGCTCCACCTGCGCTAAGCTGGAGACCGCTGGTTCCTGTGGGACGTGGGCTGGGCTGGCAGGTGCCTCATGCTCTGATGTGTGCAAGCTGTGAAGCTGCTGCTCCTGGGGGGACCTGCACAGCCTCTGGTCCTGGTCTTGTTGCCAGCAAAGACCTGTGTGGCATCTCCAGGGAAGGGAGAGCCAGCCTGGTTTTCACACCATCTGACTTTGGGCCCGGTCCAGCTGTGGTGTCACTGTCCTTTTACCAGTGCTCGCAGCTGCTGACTGACTGCAGAGGTTGCTGGGGCTCACCTGCCTTGGCCAGTACCCCTTGAAGTGGGGAATACACCAAATCGCTGAAGAGCACAGAGTTAATGCAGATCCAGGTTTGCTCAGGCTTCTGGTCCACCTAAGCCACCACCATGCTCCAGAAGAAGGTTCCCCCCAGGTGGCAATCTGGTTTCTTCCTCATCCTAGGCTAATGCTCTGCATTGTGAATGCTGATGCTTTCCTCTTGGCTGGAGTAACTCCAGGTGATGCTCCTACAGGTATGTTTTGTTCAGGAATACCTTGTGCTTGTGTGTTTGACCAGCCACGTGGGGCTCAGGGTTTTGGATCAATGTATTTCAGTCTTTGCAGAGATGGTGGCTGCATTGGTTTGGGATTGGAAACGGACAGATGATTTCCCATCCTTTCAAACAGCAGTTCTTTCATCCCAAATAGCTGCCCTTTTGGGTTCCTTGTCTGATGTCAAGGCTTCTGAAGGTTATTCTACTGCCTATGAGGTAAAGCCACTTTTACTTGGGGGTTGCTCTCACATATGATGTAAGTTGGCAGTGCACCCCATTCCTCTCCTCCTGGGAAACACATGTCAGTGCAGGATAGCTGATGTGGGATTGCTGGGCTGACAGGGACCCGTGCATGTGCATCTGGCCTCAGCTTTTCTCTACCCTCTCTTGCTAGAGAGCTCGCATCATGTTCCCTTCTCTGGCTACTTGGAGTCTCTGCACAAAGGGATGTTTCCCTGATGTCTGACAGCAGCTAATTTCCTGTCTGGCCACCTTTTGCTGTTGGGTGATGAATGAGAAAGGAGCCAAGAGGCTGAGCTGGTAAAAGAGATTCACACTCCAACAAGACAGACAAAGGTGACTTCCTCGGGCTGTGCTGGTAAAGGGGGTGGGCAAGGACAGCCCTCGGTGCAGCAGTGTGCTGCACCATGGCTGTTTGTGCTCCAATAACAAGTCACAACACCAGTAATCTGAAAGGAGGAAATCAAGGGCCAAGATTCATTTTAAAGCCAGGCTACAGGGCAAGTTGCAGGAGGACTTGTGTTCTTCGAGGCAAACCCTGTAGATCTCCTTCACTTTTATATTAAAGCCTAAAGAAAGAAAGAGAAAACTGAGAGCAGAATAAAGGCTGTGTCTGGTGTCCACTGTAAAACTTGAGAACAAAAGATCTGCAGTCCTCGGGGCTGTGCACGCGCAGACACTGAATTCCTGCATTGCTTTCAGCTCCCCTGGGAAATCAAAGTCTGTCCATTTGCTGGGAAGCTCTCTCTCCGTGGAGAAGTGGTGGGCACCCTCCCAGCTGCCAACGTAATCCGTGTCCTGCAGCTCTCACCCCGAACGCAGCAGGTTCCCCGCTGGAAGCACAGCGGTGCCTTCCCCACAGCCCAGGAGCCGGGGAGGCTGCTTGCCTTGCTCGGGGTTCAGGCAGCTCCCGCAGAAAGGGTTGTATTTGCACTCTTTGGTTTGGCTATTTGAATGCTACAGTCAGTGTTGGGGTAATTTTAGGCATGTTTATCTTCTGCTCTGGGAGAGACTCAAGACACATGTAAGCAGTTATTCTCCAGCGGGTTTGTTGTGTTTGTGCTTCCACATGCAACACACACGCACACCCTGCGGTGTGGCAAGACCTGGGAGGTGCAGCTGGCGAAGTGGATCCGGGAGGGAGAAAAGGGCAGGGAGGAGAGAAGAACCCTGGGGAGGATCCCCCTCTCCAGCTTATGTTGCACTTTCCTTGCTTCCCCCACACTTGTCCTGCCCTGGCACCACACCTTGTGGGGCTCTGCAGAAAGGATGTACTGTATAGGACTTGTCTGAAAAGAATCTTCTGTGGAAAATTGGCCTGCAGAGATGCTGGTCATCCTCTTTCCTACTAAGTAGCTCTTTCCTACTAATTCTAAATACGCAGACAGGTAAATGAAAACTCCCTGGATATTCTTACACTGGGGATGGCTCAGCCTGTGATGTGAATGGAAGCATTGCTGAGTTTGCACATAGCTGCCTAGCAAAGTGAAAAGCAGAGCACTTCAGGGGTTCACTGAGGGCCACAGACATGTTTTTAGAGGTTCACTGAGATCCTGGTGCAGATGAGTCCCAAAAAGGACAGACAGGTGAGCAGATCTCTTAGTAGTCTTTGGGCAGGAGAGAGACATCTCACAAAAGTGACTCTGAAAGCTACCAGAGGAGGAAAACCCCCCTGACATCTCCAGGAGATTGGACAGGGGAAAAGTGCTTGTCTGGTGGGTGTGGAGATCCCAGACTGCACATTTGAGCATCCTGCACTCCCTGAGGCTAAAACATCCCCCCATAGCTCTGGAGAGGTCTGCACTGTGATGGGTGGTCAAATCCAGAGGGAGATATCCCGGCTGTTGTTTATGGCTCACCTTAGCTTGGATGTAACTGCACAATGAACAAAACACCTCAACCCCCTTCCTCCCCTGCCGGGAGTGTGCTGCATCCTAGAGCTGTTTCTTCAGTTCAAGGGGATTTCTAGGTCATCAGATTAAGGGCTCTTGAAACCTTTTGCTATCCCGGCATCCTGGGGTTTGTTTGCTCTGTAAGTACTCCTGTTTCTGGCAAACTGTTGCTTGGGTGACACCAGAAGTTTGGTTTTGGTGTTGTTGATGGAATAGACTCACAAATTGTCACATAATTAAAATGTCTGATAATAAAAATAGTCGTGCAGTGTTTATTCATTTGCTTTCTCTTGTTACTCGAAGGCCTGGTTCTTCTCATTCTGTCTGTGGGCATAAACATTTGCAGTCCATAATGTTTCATGTTCAACGTTGCTTAGGAAAAATAAACATTTTCCTTTTTTTGTTGCCAACAACAACTACCACCAAGTAATCCGGAAACAAACTGTCAGGCCCCAGGAGGTAGTGCTGGATGGTGCCACAGAGTATGGGAAGTGAGTGGAGAGGAATATCCAACTGCATGGCCAGGCACTGCAGCAGCTCCCATTTGGCCTCAGCCTTTGTGTTCTCCCTGGCTCTGCCTGCAGCCCAGCACAAAGGAGCCAGTCCTGTAGCAGAAGTATTTTGTGTAAGGAAAGAATTCATAGTTAGAGGGGTTGGGAGACTCTGCCTTGTTCTGGAGGAGGTAGGATCAATAAATCTGGTGGCTTTGCCTAGGCATTATTTCCACTAACAGTGCCTTGACCAGGAACACACTTAGCTCAGGGTCAGACCAGACCACAGTAATGTGCTTCTGCTGTGAAAGTTAAGCTGCAGCACCTTCCTGGGCCAGTTTGCTTCTGGGACACAACCTGACTGCAGTTTTACCACTAACCATCAGCTGTAGCTGCAGTTTCAAATCCAACCCCTGCAAATCCATGCTGGGATGAGAGGCAGGCTCAATAAAAAGCCAGCCATGGTACCCTGTGCATCAGGACAATAGTGCTGATCTCAGGCAAGAACATTGCTCTTAAGGGGGTGCAAGCCCCTTGGGGGGCACAGACACCCCACAGTGGGCAGAAATGGGGTGAGAGAACTGTTTTACATGAGAGCTGCAGGCAAAAGCATCTCTGCTGTCCTTCCCAGTGCATTGAAATAAGGGCAGGAGTGCTCCAATGTGCAGGCTTGTAGGTGGAAGGAGGATAATGCTACTAGCCAGAGAGGCAGCAAACACCAAGGCCTTGACAAAGACTCTGAGTAATGGAAGGAGAAAGCAGGGAGAAATGGAAAACCAGCAACAGAAGGGACAGGGAGGTGGGAAGACAGTCCATGAGCTCATTCCCCAACAGAAAAGGAAACAGCCCCAGTGACAGGGGAGATATCCAAAACTGATGGGATTCATGTTGTAACTTGTCCAATCACTCCTGTCTGACAGGGAGAGGGGTCTCCTTTCATATCCATGCTGCAGAAGCAGACAGGAGCCCAGGTAATTAGGTACACAACAGAGGACACAAGTTTAAGTTCAGGGCAGGCAGAGGAGGATGGACCCAGGCAGAGGAGAGCAGTGGGTTTGTCAGTGCCAGGCACCGGCCTCTCATTCAAACGGGGTGTTGCTGATACTTGACTGTAGCTGTGCTGCTCTGGCTGCTGCTCCTCCTGGGAGCTCTGGAGGGCGAGTGCTGCCCAACACAATGAGGTTAAAGATGCTCCTGGCTCCTTGGGATGGCTGGGACGCTTCCTGGGAAGCTTGGCTGGTGTTCATCTGGCCCCGGCAGACCCAGAAGTGATGGCTGTTGTATCACAGCACTGATAAAGCTGTAAGGAACTGAGTGGGCAGCCTGTACCTCCGCTGTGGTTTCTGGTCTCCCATGGGATCTGTCCGTTCCCTCCCATTCCCTCTCAGCCTCTCAGTCACAAGGCTGCAGGAAGAGGCACGTTCTTTGTGAGGAGCTGTGACCAGTCTGCACCACAGCACTCTGTGTACAGCTTTGCTCCTCCACTGTCCCCACCATTGGTCTCAGGCCTAGCAGCCCCTCTGTGCTCATGCTGTGCTGGCATTTTGCTGCTCAGTCTCCATTGCAAAGCCCTGGCCTCTTCCTTGACTACAAACCAGCTGTTCCCGGGCACAGTGGCCACCCCAACTGCTGGTTATACTGGGAAGGGCAGAGCAAGTGGCTGCACATGCTCAGCCAGAGGCTCAGATATGTTTTGCACTCAGCTGGGCTGAACCCTGCCCTGGGCTGCAGGGGTTTTCCTTTGCTTTTGTGTTCAGCAATCCCTTTCCCTCTGCTGGTGGGATGCCCCGACAGGTACCCAGCAGCCAGTGCCCTCCTCACCCTCTCCTTACAGGTCTGTACTGGTTTCAGCAGCAGCACAGCCTTAAGTGAAGCCCTAAGGATGCAGCCAGGGCATTGTACCACAGCTGTGAGAACTAAGCAAGGTCTCCCCAGGAGAGGGTGGGCTCAGTGCTGGGTGGGAAGGATACAACCTTAAGTGAGCGGACACGTTATCTAAGCCCCAGGAAGTGCCTGCAGCAAGGTGTGTCCAGCCAAGGAGACCAAGATCTCCAGCCTGAGTGTCTCCTGAGCATTGTTTGGCAAGTGGTTTCTGCCTGTCACATTTCCCCTTGCTGGCTGTGCCTGCAGTGGCATTTTCCAGCCCTTTCCTGCCATGGTCCTAATGTCGGTGCAGTGACGACAGGGAGAGAGTTACTGTTTGTCCAGGGGCACAGCTCAGGGCAGCAGGGAAGGTCTTCCCCCCTGCCTCCACCCAGAGCCATTCACAGGACCAGCCCTCCCAGGGCTGGGTCTCTGCACAGAGCAGGCAGGAGGGAGCAGGAAGGGTCCTGGCTAAGGCAAGGTGGGGTTTGAAAGGCTGGGATTCATGCCAGTGGCCTTGAGCTAATCAAAGAGGGGAGAGAAAAACTACCTCTGGCCTGCCTCTGAGGTAGAGGGATTTCTTGGGACAAGAAGGAAACAGGTAGTTTCTCCTCTCTGCTCTTGCTCAGAGGAGAGTGATGATCTCCAGTTTGTGCCAGTATCCCCAGCCTGTAAGGCAACTGGCCTTCCCAGGAGGGGGATGTGCTTAGTGTTGTCCAGACAAAAAAACAGGAGTAAGCCCATCCGGGTCAGCCTCATCCCGCTCACCTACCTGGGCAACTCCTGAGGGTTTTCCAGTGCTCCCAGTTCCACAGTGAGGGCTCTCCCAGGGGTCCATCTCCTCTCTCCCCATGTGCCTGGGAGCAGCTGTCCTGTTCATTCTGGCCCTGGGAAACCGGATGCATTCATCACCCCATGTCCTCGGGTGGCAGGACCTGTCTGTGGTGGCAGCTCTCCAGGATGGGCTTTGGTGACACAGCTGCCATTATGTGCTTCAGTGTCATTGGGTCTGGGAGCAAGATGTTGGCCAGAACATGAACATTATCAACTCCTCCTGCCAGCTGTCCTTTGCAGGCATTAGCTGCCAGCCCAGGCAGGGTGCCAGGCAGCTCTTAGAGAGCTCCTCTTAGAGAGACAGGTACCTCTGACCTGGCAGGGCTCCAGTGTTCAGGAGGAGCAGCCTGGTGCAGACTCCCCTGGGAGAGGCAAGTCCATACTCCCTCCTCCCACTAAAGCACTGCATGGATTCTCAGTGCCATGGCTGGAACTTGGGCTTTACTGTTCAGGATGTAAAATGGCTTTTTCTCTCTTTGCATGGGTTGATGGTGCAGTTCCTGTGGTGTGTGAAAGTGCACTGGGACACCAGGATTGTATGGATTGTTTTAAGGCAAAGGCTGGTAGGTGCCAAACCTCCAAGGGTGTCTGTGTGTCTGTCTGGGGAGGACAGGTCAGCAGGCTAGAGTGGTGACAGACACATGAAAAGCCTAAACTGACATGTGGACACCTAAACTGCACCTTGTGTGACCTCCCTGGCTCCTTTGTCCATCTGTGCCTTGCTCAGAGGCACTGGGCCGCTGCAGAGTTGGGAGCTCGGTAGCGGAACTAATGCCAAGGTCTTCACACTTCATTCCAGCCCGCATGAATGGGCTCATTGTAGGGAACAGAGTGGTGGCAGCACGCGGATTACACGGCATCATGGCAGCTCTGGCATCGTGCCATCCTGACCTTTGTGTCCCCGGCAGGGCAGCCAGGAGAGCGGGCCTGGAAGAAGGCAGCTCTTTGCAGGGGAAGGAAGGGCACTCCTAAAGCCCAGGCCCTCCCTCTGAAGCCCTGTGGGACAGAGCCTGCCTGTCCAAGTAGAGATGCACCACTGCTGCATCTCAGCTCCTCCTGCTGCTCAAACACCTTTAAATTTGTCTGCACAAAACCAGGCAAAAAAATAAAAATCTGTGTTTGGCCCCCCGCCCTGGGCAGCACAGTGGCAGGGACCAAACACCTCTCACCCCACATGCCTCCCAGCAGGTTGGAGATTACACCTGGGTGATGTTTCATGGGGGCAACATAGTCCTGCTGTCAGGTGGGAAACCAATGGAAGTCAGATAATTAGCATTAGTTAATGTCATCAAGCGCTTTTCCAACTAAGTGTGGGATAGCCCAGGAGATCTTATCCCCATCAGAGTCACAGGTGCAGTGAGGCAAGGGGATATGGTCCTGTCCCTCTCTCAGGTGGTGATAGGGGCTGCAGGGACAGCCATTTCTGCTCTCTGCCCCATGGGCTGGACTGTCAACCCCCAAATCCATGTGTCCTGCTCTGCAGCTTGTCATGTCCCCTGGCCATGCTGAGCCCACAGTGCCAGGACAGCAAGGGGACACCATGGAAGTGACAACAGGGAGCACAACTGTGTGCTGGGCACTAAAGGCTTCCTCCCATTAATATCACCTCTCCCCGGGGCCAGGAGGGAATAAAGGATGTGGGGCAAAGGGGGAGAATTTACTCCCTAGTGGTTTGTTTTATACTTGAAGGGTCTGGTTCTCATCCACGGCTTGCAAAGTATTTCCTGCCGGCCAGCTGCCAAGGAAATGTGGACCAAAAATAGCCCAGTGCTTAGGGGTGCCATGGCATGACACAGTGCCTCCCAGGTGTGACCTGGCCTGGGAGCAGCAGAGCCCAGGGAACAGAGGATGTTTGTGGGGAGCAGTTTGTGCCATAGCAGCAGCAGAACAGCCCTAGGTAGAGGTGGAACTCACCACGTCATGACTGCTGATGTCCACTGACTCCACATCAAGAAGTGTCTTCTCAGTCACCGAAGTCATGGCTTTGCTTTTGCCTTTTAGGACATGTCTCGAAAGCATCACACCTGGAAGGAGCAGGCTCCTTGGCTATCCTCCTTGGTGAACGCTGTGGGGACTGGTGTGCCTGCCAAGGGCTTCCCTGTGGGTACAGAGGAGCAGGTGGCACGCTGGAACCCCCCCCGGTGCGGCGTGCCCGACCTCCCGGTGCTGACGGACGGACAGAGCGGGCGCAACCGGCAGAAGCGGTTCGTCCTCTCCGGCGGACGCTGGGACAAGACTGATCTCACCTACAAGTAAGAGAGGCTCGAAATGGGAGTCAGGCTGGTTTGCTTCTCCCTCCCCAAACCTCTCAGTCCGATGTTCCCTGGAGCACTGCACACCGGGATGTGAGCTGTGGGGAGCCACATGCTGAACCACCAGCAGGGCTGTCCCCGGCACCTCCACATCCCCTCCCATGCTCCATAAACACCACTGCCCACCCACCCTGCCCAAGCACATTCTGCACCAGCCCTTGGTCAGCCCCACACCAACACCCCCGTGCACATACATTCACTTCCCTGCACCAAACCCCTGACACGTGCCGAGCTGAGCCTCCACCACCAGCCCTCTCCTGCTGCGCCTTTGCCCCCCCAGCCACCCCATGGTGGGCTCACCTCACAGTTTATTTTAAAAAGATCTTTTTATTCAGCTGTTACTGATGTTCCCATAAACACGGCTTCAGTGCAAAGTTTTGCCCAAATCACCCCACACATTCTCATTTGTGAATCTACTCAACAGGCTGGCGGGAGGGTTGTGCTGCCTCCCCAGCTGCCCCCAAGGGTATGAGTGGAGAAGTGAGCACACTCGTATGGACCTTGACAGCATGTAAATCATCTTTTGTTTAATTCAATGCAGGAGACAGTTCCTCACAGCGTTAAGAGGCTGTAGATAACAGAAAGACTTCTTCCTTTTCTTTTCTTTTTGGTCAACTGTGTTAAAGAAGGAAGCAGAGGAGAGGCTAACATAGAGCAACACTGTTAACGGAAGGGAAAGAAACCTCCCTTTCAGTCTGCTCATGTTTTAGGAGGGCAGAAGAGGTGATAAATGCTCTGACTGAGCCCAGGTTTCCAGGGGCAAAACATGCAGAGGTAGAGAAGAAGGAATCACAACACACTACTCCCTGGAATCTCTGTGGCAGTGGCCTCATAGGAGACAGACCTGGGGAATGCTGTGGAACAACAGAGAAAACAAAGCTTTCCAGGGAACTCACCTCTGGCCCAGCAGCCAGAGGGTTTCAACACTGATGGGATTTATCTGCTGCACATGTTGCATAGTAGAGGGTGCTGGAGCAGTGTTTGTATGGATTGGAGATGTTCTGGTGCTGAGAGTGGCAGCCCTAGTGATGTGGATCCTAGAGCTGGTGTCTTCATGACAGCAGTGTCCACAGGACAGCAGCTGCTCATCCAGTCTCTGTTGCCCTCTAGAATTGTCAGGTTCCCGTGGCAACTTGTAAAAGCTAAAGTGAGAAGGACCATAGAAGAAGCTTTGAAAGTCTGGAGCGATGTGACCCCGCTGACCTTCACTGAGGTGCAGGAGGGACGGGCTGACATCGTCATCGATTTCACGAGGTGAGCACGGTGGGCAGCAGCACCCTCCTCCCAGACAGAGGAGCAATGCCCTAACCAGAGCAGAGAGCTGCCAGCACACAACTTAGGCACTTAAATGACTACTCATATTTCTGCTTTCAGACACTGGAATCTTTTGGGGTTTGTTGTTTTGGGTTTTTTATCAGTTGTGGGCTGCGTGGTGTATGTGCAGTTGCTCCACACTGGCTGTGCACAGCACTGTTACTGATCATTCATTAATTTTCCTGGTACATTTACATTTCTCTGCCCACAGGCTGTTTTCTTAAGCATTTGTTTTGACTTTCCATCTTCAGGTCCTCCATCCTGTCCCTTGACTGAACAACGTAACTGTCTGCACAAAGACAAATATAGTTTCTTGGTTAAGTGAATCTTGGCTCCTGGCCTGAAATTCCCTTTTGGCAAAATACGCACTGGGGCAAAGACTTCCCCGTGCTGCATGTTTGCACAGAACAAATGAAGGCAGTGGAGACTGTCCAGGCAGTGATGAGATTTGCATGCTGTGTATTTGCCTGTGCCTCCCTCAGCATTCTCAAGTGGCCGCATCTCTCATGGGTTTCCTTCGTTAGTCGTCCGTGGCTCGGTTTGAGTGAAGACCTGAGAGTTTGGCTGGGTTTGCTGCCAGCTGCCCCTCCACATCCCTCCACCACTCAGCAATGCTGACTTAATCTTGGCTTGAGCAGTCAGCTCCTTAATTCTTTAGCCTCTATGGTCAGCTTTGGGCTGGAATCTGAACAGGGGGAGGGGAGAAACATTCCTGAGAAAACATACAAACTCCCCAGGGCTTGGTGTGACCGAGCTCTGCTTCCTCAGTGCCCTGATGCAGAACTGGTTGTGGCAATCAGAAGGACTCCGAGCAGTTGATCTGGCCCGGTAGGATGAACTTGGGATGGGAGAGCTGCTGTTCCCTCACAGCAGGTCCCACCTTTGGCCTTACGACACTGTTACTGGAGGTACATGGCCCTTTGTCTGAGGTGCAATGTGTCTTCCCTCCAGGTACTGGCATGGAGACAACTTGCCTTTTGATGGGCCCGGAGGGATCCTGGCGCACGCGTTCTTCCCCAAGACACACCGGGAGGGAGATGTCCATTTTGACTATGACGAGACCTGGACGATTGGGAACAACCTGGGTACGGTTCTGTTTCAAGGGGAGCTGTGGATGCTCCAGGATGCTTAATCAATACACTTGGAAATTATTCCCTTCTGATGTGAACAGGGACCCTGTAAAACTGAGGGGCAACAACTATTTTTGTGGTGTGCACTGTCATCTCCCACCACTTACAAACCTCCTGTTACTATTCAGGTATTTTCATCTTTCAGCCACAGCAGAGCCTGTGTCCAGCACCAGGACCCTGGCTTTCCAATGGACTCCTCCTGTCTCGGGGGAGCAAGAGAGATGGCTCCTCTGCCCAGTCATGTGCCCTGCCACTTGGGAATCACACTCAGCATTGGCAGGAGTCATTAAAAATAAAACAGGGAAAGGATGAAGGAAAACTGAGGCTCAAGCACTTGGTGACACAGTTGTCATCCAAGGGACAGCTTCAGCCCTGGTCCCTGCATGCATTGTTCACCATCTGCTCTCAAACAAGTCCATAAAGGGAAACCACCCGGGCTCCAGCTCTGTCCCCGTGGCCTGGGAATGCTCTGACCATAAACAACACCACATCCAGTCAAGACTCTTTTTTTAATTTTTGCTAATAATAGATCTAAGCTGGTAGCTCTTTGCTCGGGCACTCAGGGTCTGGTGTCACAGTATCTCATGAGATACTGCAGTACCGCCTGGGACCATCTGGATCAGTGCCCAAAGCATCAGTTTCTGGAAGACCCACCAAAATTAACCCAGGTCAGCTCCTCCTCCTCCTTCCCAGTTTATCTACAGGGACAAAGAGACAATCACAAAGCCCAAATTAACCCCCTGCCTCTCCAGGGTTTCCCAAATATTTTGCTCATGCCAGTGGACTCCCCCAAAGCCCACGTCACTGTCAGCTCTATGCCAGCTGGACTGCATGGGGCACAGGACTGTTGTGTTTCTCACTCTGCTCACGCCAACCCAAAATAAGAACCACAGAGCACTGGAATTCTTTACAGGAGCAATTCTGCTCCTGGGGAGGGCTGGGCTCTGTCACTTTTCACCCTCTGTTGGGGTTGTCTGTGTTGTTGAAGAATTTCCTACATTCTCCCATAAAACAGTGTTGGAGGCAAAACAGGAACTGAAAATGGACACCAGTTCCCAACAGAATCCAGTCCTATTCCATGGCATTCCCCCTCCCCCCCATCATCCATAAATAGATGTTGTAAAAGCTCTTTGGAGCTAATTGCCATTTAATATGCTGAAAAGAGCTTTACGATATAACCATGGATAAATCCTTGACTCAGCTTTCAGTGAGACAGGGAAATCCTCAGCTTCATTTTACAGACAGGAGAGCAGAAATGTGAGGAGGACTAAGGTGTGCTCTGGGGTCACCCTAGAGCTGTGCAGGAAGCGGGACCCCACATGGAGACCATCCATGAGAGACACAGAGATGGTCCCCAGCGCAGCTCCTTCAGCTGTACTGCTGTGCATCTCCTCTGGAGAATCTGACAGCACAGCTGATCTGCCAGCACTGGAAAGCATCAAGTGAGGAGCCTGCCAAGCTAAACAAAAGTGTCTGAAAGTTTGTAATAAGTCACTGACACAGAGATCCCACTTTCTCAGCTGATCTAGATGTGTTGATTTAATCAGGTCAGTGCTGTGCAAATTCATCGCTTACACGTAACACTGACCAGCAGAGGAAGAAGACAGGGGTTCACCTTCCCCTCCGCCCTTCCCAGGCGTTCCTCCCAGCTGTATCCCCCTGTCCCATCCGGTCCTGGTGCTGAGAAGTGACCTGCTCCCCTGGAGCCAGCAGGGAAATCCTGCTTGGAACAGTGAGGCTGGCTGACTCACATCCCTGCTGTTCTCATCCTTTGGGCTGCAGCTTGGAGGATTTCTGGCTGAAGGCAAGTGAATGAATATGCTGGGACTTGTCAACAAACAGCCTCCACTCATAGGGAAATTTATCAGCTTCAAAAATGATCCACTGAAAACTAAGCAAAACATGCCAAGTGATATATCTTTGCATACTGAAATCCACTTTCCCCCCTCTCCTTTTCTAAATGCTTCAAGGTCATGTATTCCTAAAACATGATCTCCCATAAATCTACTTGAGTTTGGCGAGGAAGTCTCAGGTCTTGACATTGGATCATTTTTTATGGATTTATTTCTAAATGTCACCTTCTTGACATAGTCCCCACACAAGCAATAAATGAGCTCCCTCTGCTGTCTGTGTGACAACAGCCATTAGCAAGTGTTAATCCTAGAGTTCCCTCACTGACACTGGTATCTTCCACAGTGGATGTGATCTCAATGGGACAGGATAAACTGCAGCTGTGGCCAGCAACTGCTGCAAGGCTGGGTGGACAAACACCAAACTTACCATCCCACCACCCACGTCTATGAGCCAGACTTCCCTCCCTGTGCAAATTTCTCCTTTGCAAAAGTGCATGGAAAACCCACTTCTCCCTGATAGCCCATAAGGTGGCAGGAGGCTCTGACAACAAAATTACAAATTACCAACATGCCCAGGCTGATACCCAAGTGTATGAATTCACTCAGGGTGCTCCTGAACCAGTGAATCCCTTAATTATGCCCTTTGACTCCTTAGAAAACCTACACACGGGAAAAATCTGGGAAAAACAGCCTGTGAGAATGGTAGTAGAGACAGATTTCTCTTTCCTCTTGTTGGACTCCTAAAACACACCTTAGTGCGCTGTCATTGGCTGGTAACTAGTAGGAGCAACCCAGGAGTCAAAAGCACGCAAACAGATAAAAGCATTTCCCATCTTCTCCCTTTGCAGGCACTGACCTCCTGCAAGTGGCTGCTCACGAGTTTGGCCACGTCCTGGGCCTGCAGCACACGGCTGTCTCCAAGTCCCTGATGTCTCCTTTCTACATCTTCCGCTACCCCCTAAGCCTGAGCGAGGATGACAAGCAAGGTATCCAGTACCTCTATGGGAAACCCTCACTGGATCCTGACCCAACCCCAACTCAGCCAGCAGAGCTGCCTCAGCCAGACCTTGAAACAAATGAGATCACCAACGTGGAGGTGAGCGAACAGTTTGTCTGCATTCTCCCCGGGCAGCACGGCTGGGACTGCCCTCACCAAGAGGCCTGTTTGGTGTCTGAGCCCAGGCCCAGACCCCACAGCTGGCCGGGGATAGCAGGGAGGGGATCTCTGGGCAGCACATGCCCAACCAAAACTGGCTGAAAGCAGGGCAGTTGCCTGGACACAGGGACCTCCCCTCTGCTGAACCCAGGCTGGGTGAGGGGAGTCCCAGGAGTCCCAGCCCCTGACAAGCCGTGCTTTGGCAGGACGTGCAGCCCAACGCCTGCGACACGGCTTTCGACGCCGCGTCCACCATCCGAGGGGAGCTGTTCTTCTTCAAGTCCCGCTACGTGTGGCGGCTCCGAGCTGGAAAGCTGCAGGATGGCTACCCAGCTCTGGCCTCCCGTCACTGGCAGGGGATCCCCAGCTCTGTTGATGCCACCTTCGAGGACCCTCTGGGCAATATCTGGTTTTTCCAAGGTAAGAGCTGGACTGGGATCAGACGGCTCAGAAATTCATCTCAATCACTTAGGGGTAGTCAGGACCCAGCAAGTTCCTGGGAGAATAAATCTTCTGGACATCCCCAGCAATCCAGCGATCCTTGTTATTTGTTTCCTTCTCTATTTAAATTTTTAGCAGATATTGAGGAGGGAAGGGAGAACAAGGGGTCACTTTTATTTTAGACAGAGCCACAATTCCCCATTCTTCTTCCCTGGAACACAAACATTTGTTACGAGCCTCTGACCTGGCAATGCTGCTGGCAGAGGAGAAAGAAGGAAACACTTGCTCCATCTCCCCACCTGTTGTGGGAAGCACTGTGCCAGAAGAGAGCCCCAGCAGCTTTCTTGGCTGTGAAACTCCTGTGCTTGTGTCCCCAGAGCCCTGCTCAGGGGACAGACAGCATCTTCTCTGCTCCTCAGAGACCTGGATGTGGAGCTTCTGTAGTACCCCATGACTAAATGAGCCTACAGGGAGACCATGTGCAGAACCAGGCAACCTTCAGCCACCACAGGGATTAAAAATGAAACCTCCTCCTGGCCATCTCTGGAGTTCAAGGCCAGCAACAAAACCTATTTCAGCTCCACTGTTTTCTTTAATGCTCTTTAATAGCAGGGATGTAGAATGACATGGGAACTCAGCTGCCCTGGGTGTGCACACCCCGTCTACACTCCATAAAACCAAGTACCAGAATCACACCACAGGGCTCTGCAGGCAGAGCTCCTGCATAAACACATTACTTAGCACCTGACCTGCACACAAGGATTTACAGTGCTGAAATTGGCAGGCTCCTACCGTGAGTTAAAATGAGATAAGGGGAAAGTATTACATGCCACAGGCTAATTACAGAGATTCCCATTTTAATCTAATCTGGAACTGTGCTCCTAGTCTCTATTTCAGCTTGGCAACTTCGTCCTAGTTTCTGCAGCTCACTCCTTTCCAGCCACATGCCCCCTTTGTGCCTGTGCATGCCCCCATGTTTTCCAAGCGCTGAGGTTGCAGCGTAGACGCTGGTCCTTCCAGCCAAGTCTTTTATAACTTCCACAAATAGAGAAAATACAGCTGCTAAAATGGACCTCCTTCTCCTCCACTGACACCCTCCAGGCTGGACTGAGGTGGGAAGTCAACTCCTTGCATTGACAGCATTTTGGGGACACGACAGTGAAAGTGTCCATGACACTGGTAGGGTGTTTGCCTCAGGCACAGCTTCGCCTGGGAGCTCTGCCAAGGCACCAGCTCCAGTTGCACAGTTCACTGCCAAATTATCAGACACCACAGAGTTTCTGACACTTTGCCTCCCTTTTCTGTCTCCTCGCCAGATTCTCAATACTGGATTTACGATGGTGAGAGAAGGGTATCTGGTCCCACCCCAATTGTGGAGCTGGGCCTCCCTGCATCCCCTGTGCAGGCAGCTCTGGTGTGGGGGGCTGAGAAGAACAAGATCTACATCTTCAGTGGAGGCAACTACTGGCGCTTCAACCCTCACACGCGCCAGGTGGACAACATCTACCCCCGGGCCATGGCCGACTGGCGCGGTGTCCCGCAGGAGATCGACGCGGCTTTTCAGGATGAGCTTGGTCAGTGCAGCAGGGACATGGCCTGCTCTGGGGTGGGCACTCTGGCTGACACCACTGCCCAGCTGGAAGAACCAGGCAGATTTGGACTTGTGGTAGCAGTGGACACTTCCCAGCCATAGCACCATAGCACGTCATATAGGGTAGAGAGGGGCAGCTCCTTCTTCCAGTGGGTAGGGAACTGAGGCTTCTCTTATGAAAGTGACAAGTTTCATCATCATTAATTGCAACAATCAACATATAAGTGTCTGCTAGAAGTCAAGCATCTGACCAAGAAATGGTCAGAGTCCTACCCACCTCCTACCGCTCCTGCCAAAGGAAGTGATGAGGGGACAGCAGAAGCTCTGCCCACACTTCAGCCTGGGCAGCTGAACAACACACAGGCTGCTTTTAGTATTACCCAAACCTCCCCAAAGTGCCCCATGATGAAGACAGTATGGCAGTGCCACGGTAACACTGGGGACAGCCAGGGTGCTTGGGATGAAGGTGTGGTGAGTGCATCTTTCCTCCCAAAGGATGCAGTGAAACAACTCCCCACTGCTTCCAGAACCCAAATTCCAGGATAGCTTCCCCACAGTAACAAATGCCCTGCAACAGGTCTTCACAAGCTCCCTGTCTCCGTTCAGGTCCTGGGCATCCTCTGCCCTCTCAGGGCTGGGTCACTACATGGGTACAGCACATTTAAACACACCAGGAAAATAAAATAAAACAAACAAAAAAATCCATCCTGTTTACTCTTTCATCAAAACTAACACAGTGTGAAAGAAAATTGAAATACACAAGCCTGGTTTCAAGTGAAATCTCGACAGCAGCATCTCCTGCCTCTTCCAGGTCTCTTTTCAGTACTGCACATGCTGCAGAGTGACAGCTGGATGAAACCGAGAAAGAGCTCTGAGCCTTGTGTACCTTGTCTCTTCTAACTTCCTCTCTCATCCACAGGTTTTGCCTATTTCCTGAGAGGTCAAGATTACTGGAAGTTTGATCCAGTCCAGGTGAAAGTGCTGGAGGGCTACCCACGCCAAATCAGCCAGGACTTCTTCAGCTGTACACCTTCCTCCAACTCCTTCAGATGAGGGGGATGCCTGTGTCCTCCACGCTGCCCTTTTATCACCCTTACCTCCAGCAGCCACACAGAAGGTTCTCTCTGCCATTCCTGGCTTCCTTCCAGGCTCAGCATCTGACACAACATGTGCCTGTCACAAGTGACAAAGTTTGCTCCTCTCCAGTTCCAGCAGCCCCAGCTTCAGTTGCTATCAATGTAAAAGCAGCTGCCATGTTCTTTGCAGGCGAAAGAGTGGCCACACTCTTCTAGCAATAGCATCCCAAAAGCCATCAGGCCAGCCTGGAGTGGGATCATGCTCTCATAATTAACCTGGACCCCCGTCCCGTAGAACTGATCCGATGGTATTTCCTATGTTTACACAGCTCAGTACAGCAGCCCTTTGGTGCTCCAGACGCTGGCCAGGGAGGAAGGCTGCCCCAGCCCCAGCCAGGGGGTCTGAAGGACACTGACTGTACCTGCGGAGGGTGCGACGTGCGGCTGCTGCCAGGGTCCCTTGGCCGGGGCAGCCGCGGGGACTGCCAGGGCCCTGCCGCAGCCCTACTCCCGGTTTGACGTTGTATCACTCGTACGCGTTAGGATTTTGTACCGATTTGTATATAGACAAGGGGCCCCTTCCCTCCTTCCCTGCCCTCCACGGTGCCGGGTGCCAGTGCTGGACACTGCCCCGCGCTCACCCGGGCGAGGTTCCCACCCCGGGTCGCTCAGGTTGCACTGACCGCTCCCGTACCGCTGTCCCCGGGCTGGCACCGCACACACCCGCCTCGGGCCTGCCCAGCCAAACCCCACCGGGCTGCGGCCACTCTCTTCCCTCTCATTTCCCAATCCGGCGCAGCCCGGGTGCCCGGCTGGCAGGCCGGGATGCTCCGTCCGCCGGTGCCGCAGCGCGGGGGTCGCGGTGCCGCCGGCCCCGAGCGGAACCGCAGCTGTGGGTGCAGCGCGCACCTGTGCGGGGGGGTCTGTCTGTATTTATGTGCCGCCCCGCGACAATAAAAGCCGCCTCTTTTCTACACCCCCCGCTCCTGCCGTGCCTGCCTCCGTCCCTCCCTCGCCGCGCCGCCCCTCCCTCCGCATGCGCTGAGCGGGGCCGCACTAGGCCGCGGAGCCGCCCGTTGTCGCTGCCGCCGCCGTCGCTGCCGGGCCCCGCTCCGCACCCCGGGCGCTCCCCCGCCCGCCGCCGCCGCGATGATGATGATGGCGCTGAGCAAAACCTTCGGGCAGAAGCCCGTCAAGTTCCAGCTGGAGGAGGACGGCGAGTTCTACATGATCGGCTCCGAGGTGCGGCCCGGGCGGGAGCCGGGCCCGGGCCGGGCTGGGGGGGATGCGCGGGGTGGGGAAGGGGCGAGGGGGAGCCCGGGGGGGACCGGTCTGCGGCTCCCGCGGGTCCCCTCGGCCGTGCTGGGGGACTGGGGGTACCAGTGCTCCCAGTTAGGGCGCCCCTGGGACACGCTCGAGTACACGGGGAGCGGGTCCCCGCCTGAGACCCCGCTCGGATTTCTTGTTCAGGGCTTGGGTTATTTCACGTTCTGCGAGGTAATGGATCCCACACGTGGGCCCTTGGGGTCAGAAACAGCACCAGAATCAGCCAGCGCGGCTCCTTCTGCTTGTGCAGACGGGTCTGGCCAACAATCGCCGGCGTGCAGCGCTTTAGCCCCCCAGTGCCTGTGCTGAGACTGTTCTCCCAGGCGGAGAGGATGTTCAGCCTCCCTGAAGACAAGCCTTTCTAAGGCACGAAATACTAGTCCTTCAGCACCATGGAAATGGTTACGGTTAGAAACAGGAAAAAATGTTATACTTCCCGCCCTGATGCAAAAGAGGAAATACTGGATAAATTAAATTGCCATCTGTATAGCATGAGCGGGGACTGAAGACCCCTTGCTGTCTCATGTGAAATGTAAAGTTTGAAAGAAGAACTGTAACTGCAGTCAGCTGGGCTGTGAGATTGTCGCATCAGGCACATGGAGGGGGAAAAGGGTTGCCTTTTTTACCTACTGTTGATTTCTGTCTGTTGATGAGCACTGTAGAGTGAAAGATACAATTAAAAATTAAGATCAA
The DNA here is from genome assembly GCF_001604755.1 of Lepidothrix coronata. Classification (NCBI taxonomy): domain Eukaryota; kingdom Metazoa; phylum Chordata; class Aves; order Passeriformes; family Pipridae; genus Lepidothrix; species Lepidothrix coronata. The sequence continues at coordinate 3,886,647 of NW_016690224.1, forward strand.
AAGAGTCTTGTCAAATAAGGAATAGAAACCTCATTGTGTGGGAGTCTGCCAGTACTACCAGTCTAAAAATTTGATTTCAGAGTCTAGAAATAGTTCTGTTGTTCGGCAAGGCCTGCTGTAGCCTTCAGCACAGGTGAGGATCTTATGCCAGGAAGAACATAACTGCTTTACAGATAAATTTGATAAAGTAAATTTGAAAAAGGACTATTGGCAGCAGTCACATTTGGCATATTCAGAGGATTTAAAACAAAATACAAGTCTCTGGGCATTTGCTATATTGAAGCAATGTCAAAATGACTCAGAGGTTCAAAGTAAAAATTATAACGTCAGAGGGCTGAGTATCTGGTTTGGTTTAATTCTGACTGAACACTGCCTTGATATGGAAATTGAAGCAAAGAAAGAGTAGGTTTTTCAAAAATACATGAAAATGAATGGAGTGTTTTCCTATTAAATTCATTATTGCCAATGGATGACAGGTTTTTTGTATAAGACTAGTGAAATAAGTGATGATAAAAATTTTGTTTTCTGTGTTGCCAGAAAAATTGTGGTGCTGTTTGATGCCAAACCCAGCACAGTCAGTCTATCACAAAAAAATCCCCCCAAAAACAAAGAACCCTCTTAGGAGATCCCTCTTATTGTTACAAAGAGATGAATTTGTTTCAGCTTCTGCTAAAAATCTCCTAGATGGAATACAAAGCCACATTTCCACTTCTCTTCTTGTAGGTGGGAAACTACCTGCGCATGTTTCGCGGTTCCCTGTACAAGAGATACCCCTCGCTCTGGAGGCGACTGGCCACCGTGGAAGAAAGGAAGAAGATAGTGGCCTCTTCACATGGTGAGAAGATGAGTAAACGTTCCCAGTAGTGTTTATCCAAAATTTGGCCTTGAAAAACTGTCCCTGGTGATTCAGAGGCTTGTGCACCTCAAGGGCTGTGTGAATCGCTCAGGCCGCCCCGGTGATGGAACCCCCTGCAGTGGTGGCACTGGTGGCTCCTGGTTCAGCCTGGCAACAAATATCACCTGATCAAAAGCGTTCTGAAATGGAAACAGCCATCGTGGCATCCCTGGGCTTGGCTGCATTTGTCACAAAGCAAAAGCCACATCTCCAGTGATGCTATATAATAATAATAGTGTAATGATACTGTGTTTCAGAAAAGTTTTGTAGACAAAAGAGGGGCATCATTGCCTCTTTTGTCAAATAGGCAGGAGTGTTGCAAGGATGCCCCACTGAAAATGTGCACCTTTGCTTAACTTTGCTCCTGGCAAAGTTTATGGCTGCCAGAATTTGTGGTGCATTGCTAGTGATGTGAGTACTACAGGGAGAATATTGGTATTGTTTTTGTTAGGGCACTAATAGCAAGCAGTTAAATTTCTCAAGAATATGACTTGTTGTATGCTCTGTAGACTAAAGCATAAAAAAGTCGTGTTTTACTCTGGACTTACGTCTCCTTCCCCCAAGTATCCTGCTGATCTCTTGCTTTCTTTTTTTCCCCCCAACAGAAAATCAGCGGTCTCACAGTCCCCGAAGATGTAAGTCTTATCTGTGTGTTATTCTTAGCTGTGCTAGAGGAAGAATGTCCACAGTGACCTTTGGTGCTATTACAATAATATTAATGTCTAGTCCTCTTCCTCTGATCTCTCCCTGTGGTCGCCCTAATTGTGCATCCTGATCCCATGCCTAACTCCTCTTTCTCAGAGCCTTAGCAGGACTGTCCGGTGCAGATGGTCTCTGTCATTCAGCAAGAGCTGTCCTGAGGTTTCTCCCCCTTTTCCGAGTCTTAACAGCTTTTCTATTGATCATTGCCTCTCTATTTCCAACCTTTAAGTCCACTGAGGATTTATTGTTTTCTGGGCTTTGTAAATGTCTAAGAGAAGATAGATGGAGCCCAAAGGACGCTTGTAGCACTTGGTAGCCTATTTTAGTTCCTCCTGCAGTGTCAGAGAGGGGTTGTCACTATGTAGCCTGTTAATGTTACAGTGCTATGTAGCCCTTTCTCGTGTTAATTATTGGCCTCTTTCCTGGTAATAGATCATGGCTATACAACATTAGCCACGAGCGTGACTCTGTTAAAGGCCTCTGAAGTGGAAGAGATCTTGGATGGAAATGATGAGAAGTATAAAGCAGTGTCCATCAGCACAGAGCCTCCCACCTACCTCAGGTAACCAGGGTTGGTGGGGGCCAAGCTCAGAATGGAGCTGCTTGGAAGATGTCAGCTTGGGCAGGAAGCGCAGGCCATTGTGCAGGGCTTGTTTGCCAGTGTGATTAAACAGTTTGCAGTGTTGGGCAAATGGAGATCTCCAGAGCCTGAGGATTGGGTTACTGCCCACATACAACAGGAAATAAAACGTAAGTGTTTGATGATACAACTTTTTTTGCAATTACTGCATTCCATCTGTAACAGATGTTTTGCAGAACACACTCCCTGCACATACTGCCTTCTGGAGACCTCGCATTTCTCAGTAGTCTTTTTATAAAAGTGTAGATAGAAAGTCCAAATATGAACCTAGTATTTATAATGCTGCACCTGGATCCATATCTGATGCATAATTGTGAGCTGGAGAATGGGCTTCCCAGAGACTGGTGTGGAACATGAGTTCCTGGAACAGTAATGTGGATGGTTCCAAAATAAAAGAGCAGGAACTCATGATAGGACTTTTAAGTTTAAAGTTATGCCATTCCTGACATAGTAACAGTGGTGCTCAGGGTCTGCAGTTTAACATCCACTCTCCTTCCTCAGAGAACAGAAGGCAAAGAGGAACAACCAGTGGGTGCCGACCCTGCCCAACAGCTCTCACCACCTGGATGCAGTGCCATGCTCAACAACCATTAACAGGAATCGCATGGGCAGGGATAAGAAGAGAACGTTCCCTCTATGGTAAGAGCTTCCTGCTTCGGGAAAGTGGAAACAGTTACCAAAGTGATACACTACCAGGGCGGTGCTGTTGTGATTCATCTCTTAATTGACAAAAGACCTGCAGGTTGCCAGTTTGGAGGCTCTTAGTTAAATTGTATGCCTTGAGGCTCTTCCTTACAGCACCCAGCCAGGGCTCAGAGAGGAGGCTTTCCTTTTGTCAGGGGAATGGTTCATTCTTTTCCTGATGAGTTCCTTCTACTTCCTGCAGATTTGCTGAGCAGTTGTCATTTGAGGACCCTCTCTGTGAAGGACAGCCTGCCTCTCACTACCATATTCCAGTAACTTTGATCTACTTTATTCAGTGGAAAGTGCTGCTGGGGCTCATGACTAACTTTTTTCCATTCTAAAACTTGAGGCAACCAAGATAAATGTAATCCTGGAAAGCTTCCTTGTTTTATTTGCAAGAATGTATTCTGAAAGGTGTAATAAAAGGTGATAAACTGGTATTGGTTACTTTTAGCCCTGTAAGTTTGCATTGAGCAGTCTGTCTATAGACTGATTATGCAGTTGGAGTGTGGGGATTGCTTCCAACAAACAATGCCTCCCCTCTATGGACGCCAGATGTGTCATGTGCTAGTTGCATATACTCTGTTGTTGCTCTTCCTTTTAGCTTTGATGACCATGACCCAGCAGTGATCCATGAGAATGCATCCCAGCCAGAGGTTCTGGTTCCAATCAGGCTTGATATGGAAATTGATGGGCAGAAACTCAGAGATGCATTTACGTGGAACATGAATGGTATGTAGCAAGGAGAGTTTCCTGAGGCTGGAGAGATATAGTTGTATCCATCACCAAATGTGAAGAGAAAACAAGCATGAGTGTGCATGTCCTTGCCTCATATACACAAAGCTTTAAAGCTCCCCCTCTGGACTGTATTCAGTGCTCATGTCTCTTAGCAAATGCTCTGCCATGGGTTGCAGTCATTCCTGGACTCATGTAGTTCAAAGGGTTTAACTGGCATATTCTCCTGAGCCAGTTCATCAGCTCAGTGGTCTGAGACTACTCTGTTAGCTGAGATTAATGGATGGGGCTTGTTAGACCATAGCCACACTGTCTCCATGCAGGTAAAGAAGGCTGTAAGTCCCTATGTCAGTGTGCATGTCCTTACAAACCTGATACAAAACACCCTTCTAAAAGCATTTGGGATCCCCTTTCTCACACTGTGGGATTAATTTTATGTATTCTGTAAGTATCAGATATTGATTTCTAAGAAGGTTAACAGTGTTGATTCTTCTTCTGTATCAGAAAAGCTAATGACCCCAGAAATGTTCTCTGAGATTCTTTGTGATGACCTGGATTTGAATCCTCTGACCTTTGTCCCTGCTATTGCGTCTGCCATCCGACAGCAGATCGAGTCGTACCCAACTGACAGTATCCTGGAAGATCAGTCGGACCAACGAGTTATTATTAAGGTAATACAGGAAGGCAGTAGAACGAGAGCAGAACCATTTGGGTTTCTGTGGCTGGGGGAGTAAGACTGCAAAGGAGCTCTCAGATTGTGTTTTGTCCCATGTGTTAGGAACAGAACAAAGATGGCAGATTATTAAAACATTCATGTGCTAGCCCCCGAGATGATGAAATAGTTCAGTTAAAGCATTGTCATCTTCTTTTGGAAGAACTGAACCTTGGTGAGCAAAGCTGAGTTGCCTTCATGCTACTGGAGTTAAGAAATCAGTTGAGGAACTCTGCAGATGAATGAACTGGGAGTTCCTGCTCTGCTTCTCTTCTCCAACCTCTGCCTCCTCAGTTCAATTACTCTGACAAACCATTGTGAGAGTAGAAAAAAATAACCTGTTTCTTTCCTTATCTCCAGCTGAACATCCATGTAGGGAACATTTCCCTTGTAGACCAGTTTGAGTGGGACATGTCAGAGAAGGAGAATTCACCAGAGAAGTTTGCCTTGAAGCTGTGCTCAGAGCTTGGCCTGGGTGGGGAGTTTGTCACTACTATTGCCTACAGCATCCGGGGCCAGCTGAGCTGGCACCAGAAGACATACGCCTTCAGGTACTGAACTGTCACCTTCCTCCTACAGCTCCAGGGGTGTGTTTGTACTTCATGGGCATCTGCATCAATGGATCTTAGAACAGCTGACCTGATGCAGAAGGTTCCCTTTGAAATTGGTCCTTTATGGCTTGTACCCATTCTGTCCTTCTTAGAAATATTTGTGCTTGTGCCCAAGTATCTTTTTCCTGTTGGGTCTAATACATTTCAGGACCAAATATGATGAACTGTCAGCTTCTGCTGCAGAATGAAAGGCTGCTTAATGGGGACTGAATACCTTGTGTCTTCCTCTTCTAATGTAAGCTAATGGTGAGCCCCGGATATATTTCTGTTTTGTTGGCTTTGCCTGACTTGGGCCATCCACTGTCTCAAGCTTCAGTGTGTTAACTCAGACTGATGGAAACTGTAGCTCTTGTACCCTGGCTGATGTTAGAGTTGGCTTGATCAGCTCTTCTCACAGCTGGAAAGCAGCAGTGTCAGGTTTGATTAGTCAGCTTTGTAACTTGTCTCCTACTGATAATGGTTTCCAGTTGTGCCGTGCAGTGTTCTGTGAGGAGTTCCTGTACTGATGTTATCCACAGCAGGGTGCTGAGTCTGCAGGCTGTAACCATCCCCTAATGTGCACTCTGAGGTTTTGTGACCCTGGGTCATGGTGACAGTCAGGGAAGTTTGAGTTCAGTAAAGGCTGTATTTGCAGAGGTACTGCTGACACCAGTTTTGTGTGGCAGCAAAGGGGAACCTCAGGGAGAGGGCAGTGAGCAGTTAGAGGGGGGGTAAGATGGAAGAGCTGGAAGCTGTGGGGCATCTGGCTGCTGCCATGAGCTCTGCTCCTTCCTCCTCCTCTGTCTAAAGGTTTCCTGTCTGGTTAGCCTTCTGTGGAAAACAGGCACTGAACTGCTCTGGACTAGTTGCTCTTGCACTAGTCTCACTCTGCTTCCTCTGGATGTAATTTTTATCCTGACAGTCTTCCACAACAACTACTTGGTTCTAAAGTGATAGCCAGAGTAATTCATATTAGAAAATGGAAAGGGACTGTTTAGCACATGTGAATTAAACTCTTCTACTGAAACTGTTATGTTGTGTATCCATCCTGCTGATGTCCCTTCTCCTTGTGGAGTTGGTGAGATGGCTTCTACCTTTCCATCCACAGCAGCTGACTGATATTTGCAGTTCCAGCTTGGGACCACATCCAACAACAACAACAGAGCAGTGGGTGTGCATTCCTGAGAAACGATGGGAACTTTCAGGGTGGTAGATGAGAACCTCTCATGCTGCCAGCACATTGTGGCCTGCAGTAGAAGAGGGTGTAGTGTCTGTCCCTCCTTCCTGTGCCTTTCCAGGTACTGCAGATGTCCAAGTTAAGAAATTAACCTTGTATAACCTGTTACTGTTGCTGGGGGGTCATTTCTCCCTTTGCTTCCTGTGAGTCTTTGGAACTTGAAGCAAGTAAAATTTTAGTCAGTGATGCCCAGGCTCTCTCAGATATATCATGTTTGTGCCAACTTCAAACTGTTCTCTCTAAAAACATGGCCATGGTTACTGAACAGTGCTTCCTTTTAGGGGTAGTTCAAACAGGCAGATTTTGGGCTGTCTTTAGACTGTGGCAGTATTGCAAGGTGGGGGGAGAATAAAAAACTAAGAAAGGAACCCCAACAGAACAAAGTACATAGACATGAGCTGTTCAGAGAGCAAAAACATCTAATTGAAACCTTGGTTTTTGTCATTCTACAAACATGTCCTCTTCCCTTTTTTCTTCCAGCAAAGTAGTACTTTTGAAACCTTGCAGTGATTAATGATATTTGGGTTCTGTGGTTGGTTAGTTCCTGAATTCCCAAACCACAGGAGTGGTGGTTGCTCCAACATCATTCCATTGATGTAAGGAAAGGGTCTGCTTTAGATGTATCAAAAGAACCTTAATATCTCAAGGGACTGGGGGTTTGAGAAGTCATGTGCCTCTTAATCATCTGAGGGAGAGGTAAAACTGTCTTTTAGTTGATGAAAGCCAGGGCAGTTCTTCCAGAGAGCTAGCCTGCTCTGTGCAAAACAAGGAGAGCCCAAAAGCCCAGTGGAAGGGCAGGACTTGAGGCAGACAGGTAACTGCTGCCTGGGGGATTTTTGGGGGGATGGTGTGTTAAGATGTTCCCACCTCAGTTCTGAATGTTTCTGGTGGCAGCACACGGCACTTCATAGCCAGAGTTTTGCCTTTGGGACCTGCATGATGGCACAAATTCTCTCACACACCAAACCCACGTGCCTGAGGAGTCACTTTTGCAAAGGATGGTGTTTCCCTGCCCTGTTGGCATGGCCCTGACACCACTGCCTGAGGCCAGGACCCCGAGCAGAGGGAGTGCCTTGCTCTCCTCAGACTCCTGCCTTTTAGCCATTCTGCCAGCAGCACTCATCTTCATCAGGAAATAACAGGGGAGGAGGAACTGTCTTACTGCGGAGTTGGGAGACAAGGGAGGATTTTTCAGTTTATCTCTGATTCTTTGCTAAAGAAACGTGGTATCTGAGTTGCCTTGCAATTACGTTATGCACATGAAGCCAGCTTTCCACCCCTGTTTAATTCTTGTGGGTGCCCAGTGTTAAGCGTAGTAAGTGAGAGTGTTACGTGATAGAGACCATGCTATCAAGTAGAAAAAACACCCCAGTTAATATCTAGCATTTTGCCTGGAATGTGTAGCAGCCTCGGGCTGAGATGAAATTCCTGGGTTTGAGTGTTGTTTAGTGGATGTCAGCAGTACTGAAAGTAGATTTGACTAAAGTTTCCTCCCCAGATCGGATACCAAAGACTCTGGATGAATTTTTCATTGTAGCATCACTTTGAAGAGTTGTTATTTTATATTATTAGCTTTGATGCAGATGTTGTGTGTTCCCATGACAATTACCATTTCAGTTCCTTCCTGGGGGAATGAGAGGGCTGCCCATGAGTGCTGAAATCCTAAGTAGGGAGACATGTCCCTGGGGAGGGGGCCGGATATGTGTGCACACCTGTCCAGGGCTCCTCTCACACACACACTTCTGCAGCTCAGGCTGTGCTTTCGAGAATTCAAAGCAAACATTTACATTCCGAGGCTCCTCTATATTTATGCTGGGCTTCTGGCTCCTCTGTCAATATTTGGGAAGCTACTCCTGGTCAGTTCCTGTTGACTTTTACTGAAAAGCGGCTAGTGAAGCAATAAATATTTTTGTGCATGTGATAATACAGCTGGTCAGGGCAGAGAGATCTCTGAGGAGCAGATCTTGTGACACAGCCTAGTGATTCATTGCTTGTATAGGGAGTAGCCACAGCCTCTGCTTAACAGCAGGTCCTAAAAGACTACCCTTTCCCTGGCAACTGGGAGAACAATGCTTGTTCCACTATCAGGCTCCCAGAAAGCCAGACTTTTGCCAGGGAAGAGCTGTCAGGGGTGTGTTAGGCAAACTACAGCTAGGAAGTCAGAGCTGCAGAAGAGCAAGGCTAGACAAGGAACTCTCTGAACAGTCCCAGCCCCGCTGCTGTGGTGGGAGAAGCGCTCCCAGCACTAATGACCTGGTATGACCTGTGCCTGTAGGGCTTGGATGCTGCCAGCCAGGGATGTAATGGCTGCTTGCGGGGGAGAACTGAATCAGCCCCAGTTCCAGCACAAACCCCACAGAAATGGCAGGAGCGGCTCTCCCAAAAACTTCAGGCACAGCAAGGTTGTAACCAGGAGCCTGTGGTGAACTGCAGGGAGCCACGCTGTGCTAAGCAGAGCTAAGAATGAGTGCTGAATCCTGAAACACTGTAAATGAGGCTCTGTTGTCCTTGTGCTTGTATCTGGGCTGGTGACCCAGAGGAGTGTTCTGATGGATGTTGCTTTGTTGCCCTCTGCCCTGCCCTGCAGCGAGAACCCTTTGCCGACTGTGGAGATCGCAATTCGAAACACAGGGGACGCTGACCAGTGGTGCCCTCTCCTGGAAACCCTCACAGATGCCGAGATGGAGAAGAAGATCAGAGACCAGGACAGAAACACAAGGTGCTGCCACTACTTCAGACAGTTCTCTTGGCCTGTCCCTAGGAGAGAAGTTAAAAGCTTTGATGTTTGTCTTTCTCTACTGAGAGCCAACTGGCAGGATGCCAGGCCTGCACACTACAACAGAAACTCATATCCCTTTAGCTTCAGGGCATTTAAATTGTTATCACCTTGCTCCATAAACACCAAAAACTCTACTTTAACCAATCTCCTGCTTGAAGCAAGTTTTCTTTTTTTTTTTTTTTTTTCTTTTCCCTGGGCTCTCTGTTTTGCCCAAGGGGGTTTGTTTCTATAGGAAGGCATTAATCAAAAATACTGGAGTTTCGTGCATTGTCATGCTACCTAGAATCCTGCCACAAGGCTGCCTTTTATGTAGGGCAAAGTGCTGTGTGATGTAGGAATGGGCCATCTCCCAGCTCCAGCCTGACTGATGCCAACCTGTTTGCCAGCACGGGAGCACTGTGTGGTTCAGGAGGAGCTCTGCCCCCCAGAGACCTGCTAAGCCATGTTTGACAAGCAGTTGAGAGCACTTGCTCCTACCTGGTGAAATTGGGCAGATATAATGAATGGCTAGCATCTCTCCAAAAGATACATTGTGAAAAAAAGTAAATATACTTCCTCAGCTCTTTCCCAGGACTTTTTTTACGTCTGATTAACAGTAGCATAGTCATTTTGCTTACCAGCTGTGGCTGACTGAATAGTTTGCAGTAGCAATTGGTTCAATCCAAGTTAATGAGCAAAAGTGCTCTAAAAGCTGTTACTGAAAATAGTGTCTTAGCCTTATGAACAGGGGCACTCTGAGGTGAATGAGGAGTTCTGTCTAGGCAGTAAACCTGTCTGGAGTGCACAGAGCTGCAACAACCTCTCGAGAAATGTTGGGTGTGGTCAGACCTCCCCTGGCTGTAACACAGCACTTACTGTACCTCTCTCTCTCTCTCCCATAGGCGCATGAGACGTTTGGCCAATACTGCTCCAGCCTGGTAACCTCCCTGTTGTGACACTGGTGCTCTTCCTACAGACTTTATCCCTATTCCCTCTCCCCAAATGGATCTAGGATTGGCAGGGGTCTCTCTGTCCCTGAAGGGGGCACACATTCCACTTGCCAAGAGTTCCCAGTACTGCTGACTTCTGCCCCCACCCCCTCCACCCAAATGCCACATAGCAAGAACGCTGCGTTGGCAGCGTGAGCGAGCTCAGACCTGTGGCAGGTGCTGGAGCCCTTATATACCTGTGTGTGGACAGTGTAAAGATTCTTTTGTATAGGTGCAACATGCACTATTAGGACAACTTTTTAAATAAAAGGAATGCATATTACTTAGGTTGAGTTCAGTAAATTTGAATGAGCAGTGAATCTCCCCATGTTTTGTGCTATTCAGGTAACTGAGCAGCCCCAGGGCCTGATATTAATGCTTTTGGGTATAATGCTGAACACTCACTTGCATTCAGTCTTCCTGAGTGCTTTATTTAACAGGTAAAACAGCCCAAGACCTTTTGCTGCAGGAGAAAGCGAGAATGAGACTTAAAACTAGAACCAGCAAACAAACTCTCTAAAGGATTGGTCTGCTACCACACTTGGCACAGTCTGTAATGAACTCAGTGAGGTGTTCAGCTGGTTTACGTGACAAGGTAGAACAGTTTAACTGAAATCACAGACTTTAACGGTCCTTTCTGTCACCTGGTGTGGGGTGAACCCTGTTTTCTGTAAAGATTGCATCTGAAAAACATCAAAGTCTCTGAACTGGTAGAGCAGGTGAAATCTGCAGTCACTGAGACTGCAGCTTCTCTGCAGCCAGGGGCTTTGCTGTGGTCACTGTCAGCACATGTCGCTGCCAGTTGCAGCACACAGAGCACCCAGAGCAAAGTGAGTGTCTTGAACACCCTTAGCACTGCAGTGTCAGGATTTTGCATACCTAGAAACAACCTGTCTTTCCCTGGAGAGTTTAAAAACAAGATCCATTGAAGTGAGATTAAAAAAAAAAATCCAAGTTTGCTTAAAAAGCAATTGGAATCTATCTGGCTATTGAGGTGCACCTGCTCTTTGATGGAGTTCCTATCATTCACTGCCAGAACTGATGAGTGTTGCAAGCAGGACAGATTTTGCTGGCAGCCTGACAGTTATGCTCAGGCCTTTATGATAAAGCCATAGGTTTTATGATCCTTGCTGGTCCACCCACACTAGCACAGTCAAAAAACACTTTTTGGCCTTAATTTATCATGTTTAGACTTGAGTAATAACAGAGCCAGTTCTGATTCCTGGGTGGGAGGCAACTTTTTCCAGATGTTAGTCTGCAGAAACCAAAAACTTGCAATTTAGGAATAATATTATTCAGTCTTATCCTAGGCTCCCGTGCCAGAGTGGTACTCTATTCATTACTCCTTATTCGAGAGGTTGAAAGGTTATTTAAGCAAGTAAGACAAAACCTGGACAAAACCTGGGGCTCCTGGTGCATCTCAGCCTCCCTTATGGCACACATTTTGTCTCATGGACATAAAAACTTGAAGTCTGCCTGAGAACAGTTCAGCCTCCCTTTGTTATATGACCAAGGACTTCTGCCAGCAGCCTCTTTAGGGCATTTGACTAAAACAAGTGTGAAACTGCTGTAGCCTTAAACTAGGATCTGTGATGCAGTTTTTTTGATTGCTGTGAAGCTTGTGGTTACCTAATCCTAAAGTTCACAACAAGGTATGGGCACACAAGGACTTCAGCATGTCCCTCTGCTTCTCCAGTCCCAGAGAGGCTGTAGGAATTGTCCCTCCTAGCAGCCAGGGGCAAGGCAGGACAGTCCGGGGGACCAATTTCCAGAAAGATGGGAACTTCAGCCAGCTTTCTCTATGTATTATTAGGACCACTGGGGAACAGCCAGGAGCAGCTTTTTTGCTCTACAGTTACAACTCCTTAGGTTAATCTGGTATCCCAGCTAAAAGCATAGCCCAGCTTTTGCATTTCTGCAGACTGCAAAGACAGACTTTCCAGGGACTGAGGCACTAGCTCTGTGTCATTAGGTCGTGAGCAAGGTACACAGCAAGTACCTGTTGAGTCTGACACTGCTTAGCCCTTAGCACCACTGTGTCTTCTAGAACAAACAATCACCTGTATGGGTCTTTCAGCCTCTTCTGAGAGGGAAACACAGGTGCAGCAGAAGAGCTTGTTCAAATGACATCTTATTTTTGATATGAAATAGTGTTTTCACAGGAAGGTCACAGAGGAGGAGAGTGTGGGAGGTGTGGTTCAATATTCCTTTGCCACAAGGTTCCCACATAATTCTTAATTGGATGCTGAGAAGTACTCATACTTCTCTTCATAGTTTGGTGGTGGTTGGCAAGTTTGTCTAAGCAGAAGCAACGTTACCAAGATACGTTTGCAGATTTACTCCAAAGGCTTTGAGGTCTGGTACGAGCACAGTGTGCACTGCATTAGCAAGAATGGTCAAATCCATTTAGCACAGCTGTCAGGGTAGGGACTAGTTTGTTTAGCTTTCCCCTGAAACTCAGATGTTTAAGTCTCAGAACTAAAAAATTCAACAACAGTGGAATTACACTGCAGGTGCAGAGAGTCTTTATTACCAGTGTCAAGTGCTGCTTCCAGTCACTGCCTGGATCAAGTGTCCAGCTCAGTCCCCTGTCCTTTCCCAGGCACCCCTTTCTCCCATTAGACACCCCCCAGACCCCTTGTCATCCTCTGCAGCCCAGCTGACAGCAGAGGGGAAGGACATCTTCCAGCTAGACTGAACCTTGCATTGCCCACCAGAAAATAAAAGCCCAGGCAACCTGCCAGTTCTGAGCAAATTCCTGATGGATTGCTGCCTCTGCCCCTGGCAGAAATGGACACACAGCCGAAAAATAAAGACTTTAATGTAAAGACTCTTTGGAAACAACCACCAAAAAAGGAGTGGGGTAAAGGAGAGGAAGAGGCTGAGCTGCATTCTACCATGGTACAGTACTACTTCATTGAAAGCCCACAAAGAGGTCTCACAACAGTGAGGGCCAGGTGCATTAGTCTTTGTACAGAGGGCAAGAGTGACCTGGCACACAGCAAGTCATTAACAGAAAGAGAAGGAGTAATTGGTTTAACACCCCATTTGATACTTATTCCCCACTGAGTAACTGAGGAGCTGTCACAGCTTCAGTCCCTGTCCCTAGAACACCTCTTAGTATTCATCAGTTCTCACGTGCAAAGCTCTGTGGATCCGCTCGGTACAAGGGGAGGATGGGTTACCCAGACAGACAGTGACACGTTACACGTCGGAATGGCAACTGGTGTTATTCCAGTGGGATCTCTGGGCCACAGCATCAGTCCAGCCGGAAGAGAGGAATCTGGCCACATGAAGAAGTCCCCTGTGTTACTGTGGATGCTGCTCGTTCTGGTCTTGGCCTCTGGGTTGGTGGTCTGGATGATCCTCAGGCAGAGGGTTATAGTTGGGATCCTCTTCAGGTGTGTCAAATACCATCTTCCTGGCAAGGGACATGCCCATCCCACCAAGCAGGCAGGTTAGGAAAGTGGGCTGAGGATGATACGCCCCCCAGCCCTTCTAGGAACACCCTGGCCCTCCAGGTGGTTTGGCTGTGAACCACAGCCACCAGCCTATTGTGCCACCACCAACTGTTCTTTTGCAACGATGACAGTACCTCTCCTTCCTTGATCTCTAGGTCAGATTTGATCCTCAGTGCATAAGGCAGAACATATTCTGCTTTCCTAAACTATAAAAATACATCAGAAAAAAATCCTACCTGCATCTAGCATTTCCACAAGCAGTAAGAACAGTTCTACTAGCAAAGCTGAAGGTATCAGCAACTACTGTATGAGCCCTGTGTACACATGTATATAACATGCAAATAATGCAGCAGAGGCATGAACTGTGGAGCTGAGGTGCTGTCAGCATGCAGTTGTGTCCTGTGGTCACCCCATGTGGTCATAGACCACAGTTTGCTATGGAAGTGACCCAGGTTGGGAAGCAACACAGCAAGCCCAGAAAGAATCAGCTTTACTTACAGAAAGCCAGGGGTTAACAGCAACTTCTTTCCTCCAGGCTGGTTGGGGAAAACATCTTCCAAGAAATAATAGATGTGACCCACTGCAATCCCTGGGGAGAGAAGCCACCAAGGTCAGGCACAGCTGTGACTCCTGTGCCAGCTGAACCAGAGCTGCTGGGAGCTTAAGCAGGATAAAGCTCCGGGAATCCCTCAGCTGTGTACCCAGGCCCAGCTCCCACCAGAGCCGTGGTGCTGCACTTTGCTGTGATCAGCACAGAAGCAGGCAGGGAGCCCATCAGCCTGAAGGCAGCACCAGACACCCAGGAGACCAGACACAGCAGGAGCATCAGGCAGAGCTCACCCAACTTCTGCCTCTGGGGAAGACATGTCAAAAAGCAGGTCACAAGCAAGAGCCACCCAGCAACCCTAGTGAGCTCTCTTTAGGAAACCCACTATCTTCAGTAATGTGAAACCCAGAGGAGGTGCCAGTGCCCCAGTAGCACCTATGAGAACAGAGCACTGTGGCTGCAAAGTGCCCTTTTTCCCAGCACACACCAGCTTTGACTTACCCAGCAAGTCAATGATGATGGAGTTGCCCAGGAGCAGAGAGAATCCCATCAGGACCCAGGGCAAGAAGGGGGCCTGGAAGTTAAGAAGCCCAAAGAAGTTCATGCGGATATAAGGATTCCTGCGACTCCACACATACACCAGCATGATGGTGAAAGCCTGGCCCAGGAAAAACAGGCTGGCAAAGAGTCCAAATAGCTGGGAACTACGGAGTCAAGGAAAAACCTACCTGCCCTGTGCACCACCTCCAGGAAGCACAGGGTGCCTTGTGACTAGGAAACCCAAACTGAGGCAGCTGATCACTGCCCATGCCACCAAACCTTTCCTGGGCTGCCTGAGATGTACTGACCACCACCCTCCCTGCACATATGTCCCTCCCTGCCACTCCGGAACAAGACACTCTGGAATAGCATGCACAGATTGCTCACTCCTTAAACTGATGTCTACAAACACTGGAGACCAGGGAGCTCATGTAGTCACCTTTACAAAGGGAACATCAAAATGGCCTTCAAAGAAGGGCCTTCACAGCCTTACAGCACTTGAGACAGTGGCACATATTAACAACTAGCTTGCATCCAGTATCTGCCTTCTATAGAAAAATTTCAGCAGTGAGATGGCTCTTGCAATTCGCAGTCCTCTTCTCCAGAACACAAGGAGACAGACAGAGGCAAAAAATTCCCCTGCCCTTGTTGTAGTTGGACTCCAAATTCACCTATGGCCAAGCACGTGGGTGCTGCAGGCACCTGGAGACTGACTGGCCAAACACCCAAGGGTGGCCGAGAGCCATGAGAGCTCACACAGCTTCATGCAGAGCTCTGTGAGTAGAGCACTGCTCTGAGCCATCTGCATAAGACAGCAGAAGACATTCAGAGAATGTTTATGCTTGGGAGGGAGATATTTCTCCCCAGCAGACTACTTTGTCATGAAAAGAACTTCTTAAGATGCGTGATGATGTCTCCAGGCACTGACAGGTCGCAAGGACAGAGTGCTGGGCTCGTGCTGCCTGATGTGCTGACAATGGTATGGGGACATCCCACTCCTTGTCCTCATGGCCCTGTGTTCTTGCCTTCAGCTGCACTCACTTTCCTGAGCAGACTTCATGCAATTGTAGCTGTGCTCCACTCACCAGAGCTCAGACAGTGGCCCTGTCACAGCTGGACGGGTTTTCAGAGCATAACGTGGCCTCCTTTCAGGCTGAGCTTCCCCAGCACACTGCCACATGTCCTCTTTGGGGATGAGGCAGCCCAGCCCCTTGCCAGGTGCACCAGCACTTCTGCAGACACCAACACAATCAAGGGCAGCTTTCCCTGTATTTTGCTTCTGCTCTCAGCACACTGGGTGAGGCACAGGCCAAGACAAGGCTGGGCAAGACGAGGAGCACAAGCTGTGCCATACAGCAAGATGCTGCATCTCCACCACATGCTCAGCTCTCCCACACCACAGGGCATGAGCCTGGCAGGCCTGGGGCACAACAGGGCCCTCTGCCCCACAGCACCAAGAAGGTTCACAAACCAGCTGTGCTGCTCAGCAGGCAGGTACCTGCTCCACACAACATAACTGGTATGTAGAGAGGTAGCAGACAAGCCCTACGCTACCAACAGCATCTCAGAAGACACCAAAGAGCCTCAACCAACTCCAAAGGATACTGTCATGAGAAACCCTCCGAAGAGGAACATGAAGACAAAGTCAGCCGTCCTTCCACGGAAGGAGCCTTCTTCGAGCATGCGGCAGTACCTGTACCTGGGAGCAGGAGAGAAGGGAGGGGTTGCAGTATAGGAAATTAACAGCTGGCCACCCTGTGTCCCCACAGCGTGACTTTTGGGGGAATAAGCCACTGCAAGCTATTTCATCCCAGGAAGCTGTCAGCCAGGTGTCCAAGCCCCCAAGCAGAACAGTGCAAGCTTCACCTCATAGCACTGACCCCAGGGAAAGAAAGAAGCACCTGCTGTGCTCCAGCCAGAGCTCACCCCAGGAATGGGCACTGCTCTCCAGCACGAGCCAAAACAGCACTGCCAGCTCCCTCAGCCTTTTAGTAAGGGCTGCCCGACAGCAAGCAGAGATGGAGGGGCAGGAGGGGGGCACAGTTGTCAGGGCAATGGCTTCAATTCAGACCAAAAGAGCCAAGGGAAGAACCGACAGCCCCAAACTGCTGCCAAGGCAAGTCAGCCTGGGGAGGGAGATGGATGGGGGGGAATTGCATCTAAGCCAAAATGGGAGCAGAGAGCTTCACTGAGACCAAAGGATACAGAAATATCATGTTGAAAAAGAAACTGAATCCCAGGGGCCCAAAAAAGAGGAAGTTGGTGATCAGCCTCC
>NW_016690224.1:3903475-3976946 GCF_001604755.1 Lepidothrix coronata
GAGAGAGAAAAGGAGGTGGACAGAGAAGTCTCTCCCTATCACACGTAGAGCAGCCCATTGCCCTATCCAGGGGGGATGCCCAGTCATGCACCTGTCCACTCAAAACCACCCCAGGACACCAGACAGCTCCACCCCATCCTCGTGTGGGACCTCCCTTCACTGCCCACATCAGAGCGTCTCCCCTTCTCAGGTGTGGGAAAGAAGATTTCTCTATGTTTCTGGAAAGGATGAACAACTACAATTCAGCACCCAGGGCCAAAGTAAATCACTGTTCATGCCCCTCTACAATAAAGCCTTCCCTACTCAGCCTGACAGCAGCTCCCACACATCTCAGTGTCACAGAGAAGGGGGAGATGGGCTTTGAGTAAAGGAAAAAAGGAAATGTCAAGATGGTGTGTGGCAGGGAAAGGCTGGAAGGAGTTGTCTCCATCCAGGTGCCTGTGACAAGAAGGGACACTGTGCTGGTGACCCAGCCCACACTGGTCAGGGAAGGCTGGAGTAATGGGAAAGGAGCCCCTTGGGATGACACAGCACTCCCTGTCCACCCTGGGGAGCGGGACACGCACGGCCCGGCCTGTCACATCCACCCCTCGCCGTGAAGGGGCACGAGGGTCCCAGATCCCGGGCAGGGCCTCACCTGGAACTTCCTGAAGATGAGGTCGGGGTTGAAGTACAGCTGGAAGGGGGTGATGAACTCCAGCTGCTGTGGGAGACAGGCAGAGCAGCTGCCATCACCCGCCGCCCTCAGCCAGCCCCCGGCTTCCCCCCCAAACCCTCCACGCCCTGCCCCCCGGCGGGGTCCCCGCTCACCACGGCGGCGGTGGTGAGCACGCAGGCGGTGGTGTACGCGCGGGTCACGGCGGGCATGCCCAGGTACTCCTGCGCGAAGCCCTGGTACGCCATGGCCGCGCCGCTCCAGGGCGGGGACGCGGCGCCTTTAACGCCCCCCCACGCCCCGCCCCCCGCGGGGCGCGCCCGGCCAATCCCCGCGCGACAGGCTGCGCGCGCCGGCCAATGGGAGCGCGACTCATGGCCCCGGCCCGCGCGCGCCGCCAACCGCGAGCGGACCCGCCGCGGACGGAACGGGCCGGGGGGGAGGGACCCGCCCGAGGGACGGACCCGCCTGAGGGACCGGCCCCGTGTGCCGCCCCCGAGAGCCCCGTGCGCCGCCCCCGTGGGTGGGACGCGCCCCCGTGCACCGCCCCCCACGCCGATGGCGGCGGCGGCCAAATGAAAGGCGGGTCGGGGGCGTCCTGAGGACGGGCCGTCAGCGGCAGAAAAGGGAGAAGCACCGGGCCCTGGGTGGGCTCGCGGGGCTGCGCGGTTGGGGCAGTGCCCGGGCTGAGCCGCCGGGTCCCGGCACAGGGACCTGCCCGGAGGTGCCTCCGCCCAGTTCCTACCCCGGCTGAGCTCCGACCCCCGCGGCGGCCCCCCGAGAGCCCGGGGCTGCCAGCGTGTTGTTCCCGCACACCCGGGTGTTTGGAGGGAGAGGGACCCGCTGCGGGAGCCGGGCCGGGAGAAGGGGCGGCGGTGCCGGCTGCTTCGCTCATCAGGAGAGTCCTGTCATCACTAAGACACAAAGGGATTTGGGTTGTCAGTAATTCCTGCCAAAACCTCTCCTGCTCCTCTTCCTGGAGGAAGCAGTGAGGCGCTTCCCCGAGATCGCCCCGGCCTGTCAAGGTCGCACAAGGTCGCTGAGACCACAAGGGACGCGTGGTCCCAGCAGATGCTCCTGTTTTTCGGTGGAGCGGCAGCAGCACTTGGATTCAGCCCTCAAGAGAGAGCGGAGCGTCTGCCGCCTGTAGGACACGACACACGACAGCAACCTGACATCCTCCACTCGTGCTGATTGTGCTTTCCGGAGCTACCTGCACTGCTCAGAACCCGGCTCTAATGTTACAGCCACCCTGGTTTCAGACAAGGAGTGAACCTTGTGTTGGGTTTGTGCAGGAGAGGGTTAAGCTGTCATCAGAGCCTTAATGAGCCCTGAGATTTCCCTTTAAACCCTCAGTTTAAATGGGAAATGAAATTACTGGCAGGGGAGGGAGTCTTTGTGTCTTCCACCACCTCCGCCCTGACTGCCCTTTGATGAAGAACAAAACCCAGCTGGAAGATGACAGGACATGGGGTTAAAGCAACATATTGGGGGAGAGAGGGAAGAAGAGAGAGTCCCGTGGGTGCCTGTGAGACCAGGGACTGGGTTCCTGAACGCCCCAGGCACTGCAGTGCTAGGTAGCTGTGCTGGGGAAAAGGAGAAAACTCCTTCAGGTCAGAGCTGTGTTATAGGGATCCTGGGAATGGAGTTGAGCGTGGGGGAACATGGAACTTGAACTGCAGCAGTGTCAATAAGCTTGGCTGTGTTGTTACAGGCTTTTGGTGGGAGCTGGGATAGATGTGACAGCTCTGAAGAGGTGAGGAGAGCTGAGCTTTCAAGGAAACTCATTGGGCCAGGAGCTCTGCAAAGGCCTGCCTATATTCATGTGGCTCTTTCAGCCCAAATGCCCTGCTGCTGCAGCTCAGCCCTTCAGCATGCCACAGAACTCCCAGCCCCAGCAGGATGGGCAATGGAGTTGAAGAACTGAGAGTCAATAAATGAATAATGAATTAAATACATGAATAAATATCCTGCTCCTTTGGGTGGGTAATTAGAGGTTTCCTGTCTGTGCTCACTGAGTGGGGATGCCAGACAGAAGCTGAATTCAAGCACTAGAATTCCTGCCCCTTGATCGAATCAAGACTGGAGATGAATACTGGGAGCCTCTCTGCTGGAAGGCCTTCATCCTAGAGCTCAGTCTCACTAGCTCCCCAGAGATGAGAATCCAGATGGACAAGCCCACTTATTCACTGTGGAGGACTATGTGCAAAACAGACATTGCATAAAATCTACAAAAAAGGCATCAGTTTCTCAATTTTCTTCTTTTCCCTTGTTTGCCAGCCAAAACTGGAGAACTCTACTTGTCCAGGCTTCTACTTAAGGCCTCTTTTCTAAGGTTTGTGGGGGAAGGGGGAGAAGTGATGAAGTGCATTGGGAAGCTCACCAGCTCCCACTGGAAGAGGCCAAACAAATCCCAGTGTCACCCCTGGTTCCCAGGCTGCTTTCTGCCCATGATCTCACTCCTGTCGGAGCTCAGCCAAGCTGACTTCATGCACTACAGTATGCCCAGGGCAGCTTTAGTCTTTATTACAGTCTGTGTCACATTTTAGGGGTTTTTTGAATTATGTCCTTTCACAAGTTCTCATCAGTCCAGCCACATATTTGAGTTTGCATTACACACCTTTGTAGCGATGCCTTCTATAGAATCACGGAATCTGATAAAAAAACCCGAAAAAGCAAAGCTAAATTCTTTGTCTCAGCTGCAAGAAGGTACTGCCAGAACAGAAACACTGCCCAGGAGTTTCTTTGCTGATTTCCTCCTGCCTTGTTCTGTCATGCTCCCTCTGCCCAGGGACCCAAAGCAGATGTAGCACAGGTCTGAGCAGCAGTGACGTACCACTGCTGCCTGTCATCTGCTGGGTTCTCCTTCCTTTTGGAAGCAGTTCAAGTCATGTCAATGTGAAGCATCAGTTTCAAAACCCAAGACACCAGAAACTCAGAGTTTCCACAAAAATATGCCTGATGCCCAGACTTCAGTCCATTTTGTATGGGCTTTGAAAAAAGGTTTCTGTCTGCGGTTCTTGGAGCTGCCCAGAGAACTAATTAGAAGGATTCCTGACTGTAGTCTCTGCACAAGTCATTCACAGGAAGAACTGAAACGTGATGGTATTGGAGGCAGCTCTTTTCCGGACAGTATTTACCCATTCTGCATCTGCAGGCTTCTAGTGATAGTAACCTGTCATACTGTAAACATTTACAATCCACAAACCAACTCACAAGAAAACATTCCTGGGAAAGAACTAGTATGTTGCACACTCACCACTGTGGTTTCATTTGGACTTCAGTTTAAAAATATACATATTTTCTGAAAGGGAACAGTTTTGCATGTACACAGTGACAGACCGGTATTAGACCCTCCTGTTACCTCTGGGTTTGTTTTCCCAATTTCCAGGGTGACTTTTAGGAACATGCAAGCATTTGCCTGGAGTTGCAGGTAAACTGAACCCTGCAACAGAAACTCAACAGCTTCCTGTCTCGGTTTATACAAACCAAAATAGCAGAGAGTTAAAAAACAAAGAAAAAAGCTATTATCTCTCCCCATGGGTTAAACAGCACATAAACCTCAAAAAGGCACATGAGCAAAGATAAATGGGCTGTTGCAGTGTTCATCTCTTTTGTTTGTTGTAAATTATTGTGTGTAATTCATGTTTCCTGTCCATAAATACCAGAGGAACTTGGAGACATGGAATCCATTCTAATTCAGTAAAGACAAAAACAACTCCTTTTGAGCCCATCTGGAACTTGTTTTTATCATAATTGTTTTGGGCTCAGTAACGAGTTCAAGATCTAACTGCCGTCACTAATTGTTTCAAGAATAAACAGATGCTTTGTTTAAAGGTGGCAGCTCCCATTTTGCCCAGCACAGCACTCTCTGGGGTCGCAGGATGAAAGGAGCTGTGCGCCGTGTCAGCACAGGCCCTAACGAGCATTGGCGCCCTTGTCGGGCGCTCACCCCGCTGGCAGCTGGAAAACCAGCCCCCAGCCCTGCATGTGGAGTGTCCAGCCAGTGACGTGTGCCCTCTGCTCTTTAACACCGCTGGCATTTTGTTTGTAACTTCATCTGATGGCATTTTGCAGTGTGTCATGCTGTGACAAGTCATACCTGCTCTGATGACGCATAGGCACCTCCTCCAGCGGGGCTGTGGGACACTCAACGGAGAGTGTTCATTCCCCGGCCATATAACCCCAAGCCCCTTGCCTGGAGTAATGCTCCACCCCCTTGCTTAGAGCCCTGCTTATTTTCTTCATTTGAAAACAAAGATACCCCACACAAACCCACTCTGAGAGACTCCCCCCACCAGGACATGAGACCGTGGCAGTTCTGTTCAAGGCCTCACTCATGGTGCTCCCCAGGACATGCTGGGCCTGAGACCCCTGACAGCCCTGATAGAGAAGAGGTCATTGCATGACCGATGCCCCGGCACTAGGAACAGGTTCAGAAAGAGCAGCACTGAGCTCCCCCAAAAGGGAGCCACACCAGCCAGGGGGACCTCACTGGAAGGTTATTTCAGCTCTCACACTCAGCTCTCAGTGGCACAGACAGCAGGTGCCAAGAGCTCCAGGTCCACCATGGAGTAGTCACTAGGAGTTTCTGCTCCGGTTTAGGCTCCATGAACCTGCTGTGCACAGATAAGCTGTGTAATCAGAACTGCCTGAGGCACTTGAAATGTTTACTTTTCCACGTTTAGTGACCATATATAAATTCTTTCTGCTTCATTGAAGGGTTTCTTGTCCCAAATCAGCTAACTCTAGAGTGTCGTGGCTGAAGTCAGGAGAAAGGGAATCATACAGATTTGGATGGATTTTTAAATTTGTTTGTTTGTTAGAAAGAAACTAAAGATAGCACTTAGACCTCAGCCCTCCAAGGACATGTGGTTTGCACAGGGTTTGCTGTAAATCACAGTTTATGTTATTTTTATTTCCTATGGGTTTTAGTTCAAAAACACAGCTTTGCATCTGGCATATCATGAAAAAGAAGATTTCACTTAAATCTCCTTGAGCAGAGCCTGATCACATATCCAAATAAAGCACCTCTTCCAAAACAGCTTCTGATCATGAGTTGAAGACATCAAACAAGAAAATGTCTGTCTTTTTGCACAGTTATTTTTTTTCCAGTGTTTAATCATTCTTGTTAAATTCTTCTGCCTTGTGATCTGTCCTCTACACCATAGGTCACCTCCCACAGCTGTCAGTAGGGAATATCCTTCAAGGGCCTTTATTTTGTAACATCCATTTCATAAGCACTGTGGCCAAATCAACGAAAGAACTGAAAAACAATCCCTTTTTTTCTTATAAAAAGAGATCTATGTTCAGCTTACAATAGCAGCACATCAACTGAGCATGCTGTCAGCTGCTGAAGAGGAGTCAGAAATGTTATTTGTAGTTTGGTTTTCAGTAAACTGTTTTTCAGGGGCAGGAGTATGTGTCCTAGTCGAGGTGCCTCTCAGTAAGCCAGGGGACAGCTCTAATCAAAAGCTCTGTCTGAAGTGAGTGATAAATAAGAAAGCAGGATGAGTCTGACACTCTGACACTGCTGCACACATTTTCCTCTCCTCAACAGGAACATTCAGCAACATTTGCTGCCATTTGGCAGAGTCTAAATGCTCTTCTCTTGCACACAGAAACAGAGGTTTAGTTCAGCCAGGCAGTTTGTTCTCTCTGACCTTCAGGTCACCCAGTTTCACCCAACTGCCTGCATCAGTGTCTGGTACAAAGAAGGAAGGAAAGGAAATAGTTCAGCCACAGCATGACCTACAGCTCACAATGCACTGAAACAAGGGTATTTCAATAATTTTTAGTATTTTGGGCTTTCTCAATTTTCTCTGGGAAGCTCTACTGCTTATCAGGAGGATGAAAATGCAGACTGCTGATCCAGCATATAGAACATACAGCCATTCATCTCATATCCAAAAATTCTAGCTGGCAAGGAAAAGCAGCTAGTTCCCTTGGCTGCATCAGCCCGCATGTCCTCAGAGGACTCAGATCCCATGTATCCCCTCTGGTTTGGAAAGCATCCCAGTGACTCTGTGTGGTAGCAGAAGCTCTCTCAGCATTGGGTCCCTGCCCTGAGAAACCTCTGTGATGAAGCCCATTTCCTGAAATTCTTATACAGTGTCTTGAACTGACATAAATTGTGGTTTTTTTATAAAGAACACTGGTGAACTGTTGGAACTGAGAATAATGGTGTCACAGCAGGGCACTCATTTTCTACGAAGAAAATCAATTTTAACAACTAAGTTCCATAAACATTGCTGTCACCATAATACCAGCAAACCCGCTGCATGTTTCTTGAGAAAGCCACTTGTTTGTGGATCATATTATTTGTCTTCTTTATTCTGAGCGAGTCCTGCAAGAGTCAGGACAAGCAGACAGAGGTATTTTGTATCTCACAGTGATGGTCCTTGCAGGAAAGTGAGAAGGGTTTAAAGAAATATCCAGGCTAGAGCTTGGGAAACAGCCAACAACCAGCCAAGGAGCAGCTCCAAATCTCTTCTGTAATTTACAGTGTAGTGTTTGTAGGGAGAATTCATCCTGTCGATCCAAGCCTCACAGATGTAAATGGGGCCCCTTTTCTCCTCTTGCACTGTAATTGCAGTTGGCTCAGATCATTCTGTGGTAAAAACACTCTAAAACTTGGGAACCTCTCAGTGCGTGACAGATCAAAGAGCATGTGTTGATGGTCTTTCCTAATGACAGGATTACCACTTATTCCTGCAGTCAGATAATTACAGACAGAGCCTGCCATCACATTCTCCAAATAACTACTCTCCCATGCTCATGGCATCGTATTTCACCTTGATTATGACAGGTTTGAGTTAATTGAAAAAGTATTCGAGGGAAGAGGGTGGTAGATCCCTGCAGTACTGCTGGAAACCTGCCGGGTTTGTGTGAAGTTATGAACTCTAGAGCCAGGAGTTTGAGTAACTACAGAGCAGTGGATATACCCTGGTGACAGACCCCGAGACCGGGGATTTCTCATCTACATCAGCTGCAACTCTGAGATTTGGAGAACAAGGACTGAACATCGGGAATGATGGTTTTTTTAAGGTGCTGCACAAAGCTGGCTGGAAACACAACCAATGTGAACATTTCTCAACACCAAAGCACAAGTCATATATAGATGCTGTGTAGGAGGAAAAAAAATCTGTTCTTTCACTCCTCATCAAGGCAGCTGTTACTTCCAGCTAGCCAGCTGCACACACAAATCTAGACATAGCAACAGAGTAGACAACATTAAGAAACTCGAGCTTTTCTTTTTGAATATGTTACTGTTTTTGATACATGCTGCCTAAACTATAGGTTGACTTGTACAGTTGGGTAAAGTTACACCTGTTTCCCAGTGAACAAGTTATTGTTTGGGAAGGTGTTGGAAGTGTTCATCTAACCCCTGCCACAGTGTTGGAATATTGGATGCAGAGCCTAATACAGCAAATTTTGTACTTCTCCTGCCACTTAGTGGCTGCGGCTGATGCAGCATCACATCTCTACTCATACAATCATGAGAAAATACTTCTGTGATTTGGAACAGATTTATATTTCTGTTCAGGTTTAGTAAAACCTGAGTAGGGACAAAGAGGCATTTTTAAAAAAGTTTCACTTATTTTGAATACTTTGAAGTCTGTCAGGGCCCTCACAATTTGCAATCTGCAGGACGAAAGAATGTTAAAATATCATGGTTATTCCTAAAGGCCAGGTATTCTGTGAAGCAGTAGCTTTGATGTTACTGCTGGCAGTGCAATATGCCTCCATCTCCACTGGGCCCATCTCTAGGATTCATAAGGTTGCACCATTTCTCACTGCCAGGGAGTGCCTTTCATATTTCATAGAGAGCAGCAAGGCTGTCCTTGCTGTTACTGCTGCCTTGCTGTCTTCTGTACATGGCAGGATCTAGTGCTGTCAGTGTGGCTGTCTGCTCTGTGCCAGGCTGCAGGGAGGGGACAGGACCACAGCCTTCTGTGCATCACTCACAGCCTTGTCAGCAACCCCTGGATTGACTGCATGGCACCAGGACACGGACAGAACGGCAGTGAAAGGCCCTGGATAACAAGGATTTGAAAGGTTTGGGCTTCATTTATTCCTGTCACTGGCAGGACCAAGGTTTGTCTTTCAGATCTTAGATTGTGTTCCAGGGCAAATACAGTCAGAAAAAGAAAAACTTGTAGTTCACTTCTGCTTTGATCACAATCAGACAAGTGATACTGGGCAACTGTGCCAGATGCTCTGAGAGGGAATCTATGCAAACCACACTGGCCTTCAAGAGGATATAGACAGCTCTGGATCTTGGAGAATCATTTTCCCAAATTGTCTTTCAACAGTTCTTACTTTTCCCCAGAATGTGCTACGAACAAAATTAATTGAACTGTCTTGCTAATGAACATGCAGCCCTGTTTTGAGAATGTAAATCAGCTGGCAAAACACCTGCCAAGTCAAGTGTCTTATCCTAACGTAATGGGTGACTAAATACACATTCCTATGCTGGAGATTTAAATAATCCTTTAGAGCACTGCTGAGAGTACCAGAGGCTTTGGCAGACAGAGGAAAACCTACGAAAGAGGATGAACAAGCTGCAGAGACTGGTAAAACATCTATTTTACTATTATTGCTGACAGATTATTTTTTTTTAATTTGAATTTTTATGAAGCTGTGTAAGTACTATCAGGTTCTCATAGAACTATTTTCCAACTCATCACAGTCCTTGGGATAAAACTGACAGACTAATGGCTCTCCTGGCAGCTGCACACCATCGCTGTGGCTGAGAAAATAGTGCAGAAGCCGGGTGTTAAGGAAGGCTTGGGAAGGTCACTCTATAAATACAGTTCAGCTCTGAGCACAGAACTGTTTGGTGGGTCCTGGAGGAAGAAACAAACCATTTTCCTTTAGCTCATGGCCACAAAAGAGCTCTGTGGTACAGGACCTGTAGGGGATGTACTCTATAATGAAAGCAGGGAAATGAGCAGGAGGAGTGGTAGAGTCCTAGGCATTGTGAGTTAAAAAGAGAAGTGTGCTATTATTGTAGGGAGAGGAAATCTCTCTCACCTGGAGAACTAGAATAACTAGGAAGAGCAGAGATATCAGGAGCACAATCCTTAGCTCAGGTCTCAGTAACAAGACAGGGAAGTGGTGCAGCCACAAAAAGTGCAAAGTGAAACGTAGCTGCTTCTAATGGGGACAGGAGAGAGCTCAGCCTCTTCTTGCTGCAGGGCTGGAACAGTCTGGCTTTATTTTTGTCCTGGGAGAACGTCCTGTCTCAGGCTGGTATGGAAGTTATTTACAAGAAAAGACTTTTGAGAAAAGGAAAAATCTAAGATTATTTGAATTTGTGGTTTTAGAACTATTGCAAGACTAGACCAAACTTTCCTTTCCTTTGGTAAAGGGCTCTGTAAGAAGAAAATGAGCAGGTAGAGCAGAAAGAGCTCCCCAGCGTTGGGTTATCCAAGTTCTCGGGGTCAATGGGGTCATATTCACGTAGCAAAACACAATCTGGCCTGAGGTGCCCTGCAGTGGGTGGCTAACAGCCAAGCCTGAGCATGGGCTCTTCATGTTACACTAGAGCTTTCCCACTGGGAGGGGTTTTGGAGCAGGGGGCTGGCAAAGGCCATCTTGGCCCTGGGCCACTCAGAACTGGAGGTGTCAGACTAAAGGCCAGGGACCCCCAAGGTGCTCAGAGTGGTCTTGAGACATGGGACAGTGTTCCCAGTGCAAGGACACCCTCAGGGCACAGCTTGCCTGTCACAGGATTTCACCTATAGATGGGGAAACTTAAGGCACAGGCACAAAACAGCACTCTATTTTAATCTAAAATATGTGTTGTTATTATTATGAAAAGGTAGAAGAAATAGCATGCCAATGTATCACAAATGCACTGGATATACATGGCCATAAGAAAAATCTCCCAGCTCAAAGTGTGAATTTTGTGGGGTCATTTTATTCTGTGCAAGGAAGCCATCCGTTTTCTGTCCCTCTTCTTCAGCTTCAGAACAAGATCCTGATCCTGACAATATGTGCTGCTGGGATTGGAGGCACTTTCCAATACGGTTACAACATCTCCATCATCAATGCTCCAGCTTCAGTAAGTACTGCTAGTCCCAAAGTACACCTGCCCGAGGGCCTCCTCCCAGGACAGACCCTTCCTTGGTGGCTCTGTTGGACAGTGATGTGCCATTGCTGGTGCTGAGGGACAGAAGGGAAAGATGTGTTGTTCCCTCTGTACAATTCACATCTGGGGTACAGGACTTTGCTGTCAAGAGCCAACTTTGAGCAGGATGTAGTGTCGCAAGAACTTATTCAAAATCTTTGTCTCAACTCCTTTAGCAAATGTAATTCTAAAATTTTCTAACTTGCACCCTTTGAAACTGATTTTTGCCCCTATATTCAAAGTTAGACCCATGAAATTAATTTTTAAATTATCCAAGGTAGCTACATACAGATAGGAACCAACTGCAACTTTTCAACGGCAACAATTTTACACTCTAAACTCTGTTAAAAACTCATCTGGAATTGGAAGGGATTGGAGGCATAAACACAGAATAAATAGATATATTAATAAGGAAGACTTTATATTTCTCAGTGTCTTTCATCTCTATGTGGTGGTTGTGCTGCCCTGTCCCTCTCCCTCAGTACATCCAGACGTTCATGAACACGACCTGGCTGGAGCGCACGGGCGTTCCCCTGGAGAGCAACGTGATCCTGCTGCTCTGGTCCTTCACTGTCTCTGCATATCCCCTGGGAGGCCTCACTGGGGCTGTGGTTGCTGGTCCCATGGCCATCATGTTGGGAAGGTAAGAGGGTGCTGGAGTTTAATTTGAGCTTTGCAGCTTCCATTACTCTGAGAGGAATTGGGAGCCCTACAGCACAACGCTCACTGCAGTTAAAAATAATGAAAACATGTTTTCTATCACGGACCAGTCTGCCTTAAACATTCTGAGTTGGCAGGGAGCATATTCTGACATGACAGTATTTCATATCTCAAAACCCAATGGGGAACATTTTTGTCCCCCAAATCACCTTCTCATCATATTCTAGCCCAGCTGAGGTGCTACAAGGATTTCACCTCACCTCCGTACCACAGTAGCCACCTACATCATCACCATCATTTTTGTGCCAGTTTTCTGCCATCCTTTTAAATAGGAAATCATAATGGGTCAGACCAGGTATTTTTCTTTAAAATAAACTGTGGGGATTGGTAGGAATGACACTGGAAAAATAGAGGGTGGTTGTGCATCCCAGGTCCTCCTGTCTCACAGGTCACTTTTTGTCTGATATATTTTAGGAAGTATTCATTAAATTCCCACAATTGGAGGGTTTTTTCTCTGCTCTGGAGTCTCTAAAAAGTATTTGTCCTACCTCATCTATCTTTCATACACAACCCTGTCCCCAGTTCTTTTCAAAAAAAAAAAAAAAACACTTGGTGTTGCTAACATAAACTAATAGGTAGTCAGATTTTCCTTCCCTCTCTCTCGATCCCAAAATTTTCCTCTATGTGCTATGACTTTGCTTTGTTCCTCTGGTATGATGAAGCAGGCACCACTGTGAAGGACTGTCTCCTATGGCTTACTTATTTCATGGTTATGAATATCTGGAAAGGATACAACTTTTTTATCCAATTAAAATTTTAGAGACTTCACCCTGTACTGCTTTGGAATAAAATCATATCCCATCGTAAATAAGATTAAAAAAGACTGACTGGCAAGGCAGTGAGCTGGGACTAGAGAGAATTATTGGCTGTTATGGGTCAGTAGAGCTCTCTCTTTTTTTTTCCTGGTTTTCAACAGAAATTTCTCCTGGGACACATGAAAACTTTCTGTGAAAGCTTCACAACTCTCATGCTATTACATGAAAAATACCTGTTTCAACAAATTAGCATTTTCAGACCGCAATGCACACAGCTTACTGAAGGAATACTCCTCTCCATTCAAATGGAAACTGCGTGTGAGCAGGAGAGCCCTGAATTTGGGCACCCTCATGGTGCCCTCAGCGTGCCCAAAGGCAGCGCTGCAGGGACACCTTGTGGCACACAGACACCCCATGTAGGGCTTCGGGTACTCGGGTGTTCTGTGGTGGGGCTGAGCCCACCTTGAGCTTCCAGGCGTGGCAGGTGGGATCTGCAACGTGAGATGTTTTATTTGATAACTAAACCTGACACACCAGTGCTCACAACTGTCTTTTCTCTTGGAAGGAAGATGTCCCTGCTGCTGAACAATGTCTTTGTGATCATAGCTGCAGCCTTGTCAGGATTCAGCCGAATGGCAAAATCCTTTGAAATGATTATGCTCAGCAGATTTTTTACTGGCATGAATGCAGGTATGGCAACACGAGAAACATAGCAGGACAAAGGGGATGACAGGTAACAATTAGAAATAGAAGATATTCAAATAGAACCCTATGCGAGATATGAAACCAATTAGTCCTCCAGGCTGACCAGACACATGTAAGTGAATTAAGAAGTTGTATATACAGATTTTATATTTTGCTTCTGAGGCCTTTTTTTGAAAAAACATACATAGGCAGAGGTTTTGTGTATTACATGTATCTGTGTGCACAGGGAGAATCTGAGCTTAAAATTGATCCCTGTCTGCTTGTAAGAATATCAGTCCCTCACCAGCATGAGCACCAACATTAAAGCTCTTGTAGAAGTTTATCCAAGGAAATAATGATTAAGTGTCTTAAAGTATGATCAAAATGGGGAAGTAAAGGGAAGCCATGCTTACTACCTTGAATTTGGTGCTGAAAAGACCAGAGACGGAGGCCCTGACAAGTTTCAGTTTCGTTACCCACTAGTACTGATGAGTCCGGAAATGGGTGTTTAGCAGCCTATGCGAAGAATAGCCGTGCGACTGAAGGTTTGGGGAAATAATGAGCACTGGCAGAGGGGTCATTGCATAGCCCACGGCAGAAGAGTGCAGCTGGCAACCTCCAGAGGTGGCTGACTGCATTTATCCTTGTCTTCTCCACCCACGAGCTGAGGTCACTGTTTGTCTGCCTTGCCCAGGTGTGAGCATGAACATTCAGCCCATGTATTTGGCGGAAAGTGCCCCAAAGAAGCTGAGAGGAGCTGTGGCCTTGACCTCTGCATCGTTTACAGCCCTGGGGTTGGTGCTGGGACAGGTGGTTGGACTCAGGTAATGTAAAGCAAAAAGCCCGCTTATTAAATCTTTCTTTTTTTTTTTCTCTTTACTACCCCTTTCTTTCCATTCATTTTCAGTGCCCTCGTGCAGCAGAGGGTGCTGGGCTTTTGCCAGGTTGTTAAACGTACTGTGATAATTTAGTTTGTTTGGTTTATTTTTTCTTCTAGGGAGCTCCTAGGCAGGGAGGAGAGCTGGCCATTCCTTTTAGCAAGCAATGTGGTACCTGCCCTGATCCAGCTCACAGCTCTGCCTTGGTTTCCTGAAAGCCCCAGATACCTCTTGATTGACCGTGGAGACAAAGAATCCTGCATCTCTGGTGAGTTTAGGATGGCTTGGCTCCTCAGTGAGCATTTGAAATCTACCCACTGGGTAGATTGCATATCCTTAACATACTTAATTATGTATGTTGTAAATATCACTTCCTCCTTCCAAACTAAAGAACATCCTATAATCTTAAATATATTTGACCTATTGAAGTAATTGAAAGACATCTGACATCTTCCTACAAAAGACTTTTTTCCTACGATAGGAGGGTCAAAATGTGAGACTTGTGTTCGCAGTGGCAAATATGTTTTGTAACTATGAAGAGAAGTAAATGCTAGTTGAAGAGCTCGGGATCAAATCTGAAGCCAATTCATATTAAAGGATTTGCTCAGATTTGTGGCATACAAATCCTCATATGAGAAGTGGCTGGAATTACTTTCTGGGAAATATGTGCTGTGTACCAAGAACATCTTAATTGCCTGCAATTCCCAGGGAAGTCACTTGAGATCTGAGTCAGAAGCACAGTTGCTGAAATGGCACTGGTGGGTTATCAAACAATGTGGAGGGATTTGCACTCCCTTTCCCCCAAATCCTTCAAGTGGCTGCACCACAACTGGCCATCTCTGTGAAGGTAACAGCGTGATCACAGACTCTGCAGAATGACAAACCAAATGTAAGGCTCGGGGGTAAGAGGTTCCCTTGTCCTTGCAGCACTGCAGAAGCTCAGAGGCACCAGTGACCTGAGTGCAGAGCTGGAAGAGATGCTGGCTGAACAGGCTGCTGTTAAAGGTCAGAGAGCAAAGAACCCGTGGGAGCTCTTCCAAAATCCATCTCTGAGGTGGCAGCTGGTGAGCATCGTTGTGCTGAGCAGCGCCATGCAGCTCTGCGGGAACGACTCGGTAAGAGCCTGATACAGGAGCCACAGCAGTGCTTTGTCATGGGATGTGGGTGAGAGCTCTTGGGTTTAACATCCTGTCTGCTGGAAAAGAACAAACAGTGGTCTTCCTGCCTGTGGAGACCTCAGTACACCTGTGCATTATGGAAAGATTCAGAAAGGTGCTGTCAAAATCACCTGTGTGACAGCACATTAGTCACTCTCTGTGTGGTCCTTCAGGAAGAACAATGGGATGTATTTTCAGATGTCTTCTCTTACTGCTCTCTCCTCTCTTCTCTCCACAGATGTATTCTTATGCAGCTTATGTGTTCCAAGAGGCTGGAATTCCTCGGGACAAAATCCCATATGTTGTAATCGGTACAGGAAGCTGTGAACTGATCACGTCTGTCACCTGTGTGAGACTCTTAATGCACTCTGCTGACACGCAACCTCTGGTGACAGTGTGGAGGCTCTTAATAGCTAATTTTGGATTGACATGTCTTTTCATGCCAAGAAAGCCCTCTAAGCACAGCAGCCAGGCCATTTGTCAGCACCCACAGCCAGACAGGTTAACGCAGAATTATTTGGTCTGACATTGCATCATCATCACTGTCTAAAATCTCTAAAAAGTGTAACTTTCATGCTTTGTGTCCATATGGATAGTGGCAGAGTTTAGGCTGCAGCTGGGACATTCTCTTGTCTCCTCAACACCCTTCTTGCCTGATTCCTGCCACCAGGCCTTTCCTTTGAAATTTCTTTTTTTTTTTTTTGCTAAGAAGCAGACAACATCCTTAAAGTAGCTGTAGAGTGAACTAGGCACAGAGTATTGAAATGGGAAGAGGAAGCAGGCAGGAACTATAAACACGGGTCAAATATCTTGCTGTATTTCACTGTGTTACTTTGTGCAGAACATGATTATAGACTATGCTGGTCAGAGGCCGCTGCTGCTGGGGGGCTACATCTTCATGGCAGGATGGGCCATTGTCTTCATGGTCGCTCTGAGCCAGCAGGTAGCAAACTTTACTTAATTTTTTAAAGTGGAATGGAGTTGGGCTTTGCATTTTATATGACTGGGGTGTTCAGTGGTGGCAAATAAGTGTAAGTGCCCTCACTGGTTTTCCGTTGGTCTCTGTGGCTGTAGACTCAGATTAGCTGGATGCCTTATCTCAGCATGGCCTGCATTTTCGCCTATATCCTGAGCTTTGGAATCGGACCAGGTCAGTTCCCTCAGTGTTTTCACTGAAACTTTTGGGTACTGCAGGGGCTTGGAGATGTGTGCAAGCAGCCTATGGAAACTCTCAGACCCTCTTTAGCCACAGCACGCTCAAAGGAACGAGGCAGTTTCTGCCAGCAGTGTTCAGCTGTTTCTCAGGGGCTTGCATTGCATGCCCCTGGAAGTCAGTGTTGAGTAGGGTCATTCTGTGCCCTCCTCTATGCTGTTCCTCCTCACAGCCATCTTGGCTGTAAGGCCAAGGCACCTGGGGGTGATTCTTGTGTTAAACAGATGGCAAGGTTTTGATTTGCTGCTCAGTCCATTAGGGCTGCAAACCAGCATTTCTGATGCTTCACTTTAACCCAAGAGATTGGTGGTTACATAATTTGATTATTTACTTGCAGATACCTGGAAGGAAGATTTCCACATCTATTTGTTATCCTACTAACATGCATTTCCTTGTCAGAATCCATTAGTTTCTGTGGTTGTGGGGGCAACACACAGACTGTCTGTGTGTGGATGTTTGGTTGGTGTGGGAGTAGATGTGAAACTCTGTTTGCTTACACGAGTTTGAAGGAAGGCAGGTAAGAATAGAATCAAGCTGCTAGTGTCACAAACCACACAAGTTGGCAACAATTTCTTGTCCTACAGTGCCATGGGGCTGAATTAATTATAAGCCTTTCTCACGGTTTGGTCCTGGTAAGAATAATGTGGATTACAAAACTTTTCCTGGCAGTTCATTCTAACATGAGAAAGTTTGAATAATTAGCCAGGCCTTAATATTTAACCTAAAAATTCCCCTCTGCAGTTAACCTCTATTACCACTTCTTCTGGCATTGCTGACTAGTGAGAATAATTTGCTGAATAATAATTTACTGTTCTCTTATACTTAAAGGTGTGTTTTCTTGTTAAGATGTGTTCTCTTGTTTTTAATGTCGTGTCAACAATATTATTAACTTTCTTGCCATTTCTTTTCCCAGCTGGTGTAACAGGAGTTCTGCCCACAGAGATTTTTGATCAGATGTCCCGGCCAGCTGCTTACATGATCTGTGGCTCCCTGCTCTGGTTCAATCTGTTTCTGGTTGGAACAGCCTTTCCATTCATCGTGGTGCGTTCCAAAGGCAAAGCAATCACCTGCAGCTCTTTAGTGCTCTTTACAAGAAAGAAGCTCTGGTAGTGACCAGGAAAAGAGAATATTGCAAGCAGCAGCATAGCACTGCTGTGAAAGTATCTTTATGAGAAAAGTGGTCAGAACTCCTCTAAACCAAACTTCCTCCATGTTCCCTATGGTGAATTCTGATTTGAGGTTGGGAGAAGACTAATTTGGGGCATGGATGACCAATATTCCTCCTCTGTCCTCAGCTGCGAACAGCTGGGACTAAAGATGTGATGCAATTTCCTTTGGCCAGACCCTGGCACCATTTCCTAAGGTGATTTCTGAAGTGAAAGGGAGCAGAATATACATTCCTGTCTTATTTCCTACTGAGGGTTCCTATTCTATATAATTATATATAGAGAAAAAGACATTTTGAAATACTATTCTTGCTATCTCAAATCTCCCTACCTCTGCTGGGGAGCTATTGCCTCCAGGCATGTGAGACCCTCACCAGGGTGCAGAGAAATATCCCCTTGGCTGACCTTAGTCCATGCAGCAACAGGGATTAGTGGCCTATTTGTCACCACACAGAATGTCACCAACACTGTCTTGTTTTTTTCCTCCTCCTCAGAAAAGTCTAGCACATTTCTGCTACATCCCATTCCTTGTGGTCTGTGTCTGCACTGCACTCTACGTTGGATTTTTCCTTCCTGAGACAAAGGGAAAGTCCTTCCTGGAAATCTCGGAGGAGTTCAAGAAACGGAACTTCAAAACTAAGACCCGTGCGGGTTTCTACAAAGGCCCTGAAGAGATCAAAACCACCACACTGTAGCAGAAGAAAAGAAGATGGTACCTGGGGGAGTGCTGCAGTGAATTCAGCAGTGGCTGTGTTCCCTTGCAGGGACACCAAGAGAAAAGTAGGGTTAGGGACAATACAATACTCTTAGGTCCTTAAGTTCACCTTGAAAACACATGCTTGAACTGATAAATAGAAACAGAAGTTTGATAATCTGTTCTCAGTTTTTAGTACTGAGTAACACATGCATATTTTAGAATCCAGTGACAGAATGATGCCTTGTTCTCTTATCATCAAAGAACACCATGTAATGCTTGAGCAAATTTCCTCAGAATTTCTCCTCTACCCAAACAGTAATTTCCATCTCAGAAGCCTTTCTTTCCTTGCCCCTGAATCTGGGCTCTCTAACACAGAAATTAATGCGATTAAATTCTGTTTTCAGACACCAGATGAAATTTTCAGTACCTTGTCTTGGTGCTCCCGTTGTTTCTGTTATTAAGTGATTTCAAATAGACCCCTACTTGTTGAGCAATAGTGAGCAGTTAATTATTTTCAGCTATAAAAGCATGTGACAGATGGATTAAGAAGAAAGCTTCTAGTACTTGCTAAGTGGCTTATTATACAACAGACTTTTGGGCATTGTTTTGCAGAATATTTATTCTGGACTGGTTTTCTTCGTGGCTTGTTTGTTGTCTTCCAGTCCTATATTGTAAAGCACAGGTTCCCCAGTCCAGTTTGTACTGCTCTCACAGACACTGCTGGTGCAGCCTGTAGGGTTTTGTGCCTGTGCTCTGCTAATGGTAAGTGTGGTGAGGAGCTCGTGTGCAGCAGCTTATTTTGGGTGTGGAGATTTAGATCACACCTGGACACTCTCTGCAGCATGTTCTTCTTGTCTCCACAGAGCACACTGAAAAAGACCCAGATGTGATAGTGATTGCTTTTAGTTAACCTGGTACAGAAGAGGGCAACACTCCTCATTTAATATGGCCTTTCACTTTGTTCATATGACAGTCACAGCACTGCTGATGGTTGCAGCAAAGAACACATACATTTTCAAAGGAAGTTGCTAAAGTTTCTCTCAGTGTATTTTTTTACTGCATTTTTTGGGAAATACAGAACTTTTGAATGACAAGACTGTAAATGTTTCCAGAGTGTATTACTGTCATTGCTGGGCATGTGTGGAGCAGCAGATCTATTTCTCAGAAGTGGAGTCTGTGCAAGAACTCTCTTTCACTACCTAAAGTTTATAACATACAAAAAATAAAGAGTAAACTTTTGTTCCTTTGTGGTTGCTGCTGTTTTAGAAGTCATCAATATACAGACATTGTCAAGAGCAGGTATCTCTGCTCTTGGAAAACACTGAGGTTTTGAAGTATGCAGGATTTTGAGAGAAGACAATCAAGAGCAGGACTCCCTGGAGCTGGGAACTGAAGAGATACTTTTCATTTCTATAGTTTGAACAGGGCAGTGAGGGGCAGATGGAAAGAGTAAAACACACAGTCGAAGCAAAAAGTGACAGTACCCTTCTGGTGGTGGCAAAATACTCTGTCAGTCCTTTGGTAAGGACCAGAGGAAGGAAAGAAGACAGAAGTGAAGCAGAGAAGACAAGGCAATAGTGAGGAAGCAGGGATGGACTGAAGAGACTCCCTGGGCAGAGGGAGAGGCCTGGCACACACCGCTGGGACATACAGGTCAGAGAAGAGAGAAGCCCTCCAGTGTCCAGAGGTCCTCACCTTGGCCACCACCGTGGCTACTCCCATGAGTCAGCACTGTACTTTTCCCCAGAGCCCTGGCAGGCCAGAGACCATCTGCACCCATCAATATGAAACATGCCTGTTCAGAAATCATACAGTTAATTGACTCCCTGAGTTTCAGAGCCAGTCCTGTGAGTACATAGGGCAGAAAACACTAATTCAAACTTCCTGAAATCAGGAGTCTTTAGACTGATTAAGCAAATGCAAACAGTGGTTACATTTCAGTTGGTCTAATTTGTTAAATTTTAATTGAAGCATTTAACAAGTTGGTTGATTGATACTGAATTCAAACACCTTTGACTGAAAAGATATATGACACTTGTTCAGATTTTCTTATCATGTGAAGTGTTAAACAAAAACACGTTGAAAAGTGATCCTCAGAGACTCATTATGGTTCATATTACAGTTTGCAAATCAAGTAATCATGCACTGTTGGATTTGTTAATAACTATCAACACCAGAGAAAAATAGTTACTGCTGCTGTCCTCAAACACTGCTCTTCTTCACAAGCTACCTCTCACTTCAAACCCAGTTGGGGCTGGGATTCTTCCAGGCACCAAAGACATGCAGCATCCTGGCCTGTGGAATTGCCAAGTGCAGCCTCTCACCAGAAGATGGAATTCCCCCCTAAGCTCTTTGAATAACTTGTAAAAGCCTTTTAACAGAACCAGCTTGGAGACTGCTAGATAAAGAGGCCTTTTGAGAATTATGGATAAAAGTAAAGATGTAATTTATTTATTTTGAAGTCAGGATTTAAAATTGAGATTCAACTTTCTTAGCATCTGACATATATTATAGGGA
Organism: Lepidothrix coronata; assembly: GCF_001604755.1. Taxonomy (NCBI): domain Eukaryota; kingdom Metazoa; phylum Chordata; class Aves; order Passeriformes; family Pipridae; genus Lepidothrix; species Lepidothrix coronata. Next base: position 3,924,053 of record NW_016690224.1, read on the forward strand.
CACAGACTTGAACTTTCAGGCAATGACCTTTACTCTTAAAGAGTCAACTGATCCCACAATTCAAGAGTTGGATGCACAGGCAGAGTCAGGTTTGGCCAAGTCAGGCTTCAGAAGGCTTTGCTGTATTGAGGCTCAAGGTAGCAGTCAGGAACTTTTCCTTTAAATGTGATAACTGATTACCCAGCCTATGACTTGGGGAGTCCAGACCGGTCCAGTACAGTTTGTGCCAGTCTCTGGACTTTGGCTTCCATGAGTGCTTTTTTTGATGCCCACTCAAGCAATGGCATTCACCTGAGCAGAAATCAGCTTGTAAATATTTGGCAGGGATTGTTTGAATGTGACCTGTTCTAGAGACAGAGGTGCAGCATCACGCCTTCATCGCTGGCCAGAATATCCCTAGGACAGTCAGGAACAGGAGGAGTGGGAGAGGTTGAGGTGTGCATTTATTGCAGTCCTTTATTCTTAAGCTTCCTGTCAGATAGTTCTAAGAAAGGGTGAATAAACCATGAAACCAGGAATGCCCTTCAATCCCCAAATGTTTATCCAGTCTCAGCCAAGTCACAGAGCAAAATATTCACTTAGGTGAGATAACAAGTGGGAAAGGAGGAGAGGAAAGGACAAATAGATGGAATTGTTGACGGCGCGCTTGCACATTGCACCATGCTCCCACAACCATGACAGTGCAGATTGAGATGGCCAAAGCTGAAGGCAGAAGCACTGAAGTGTGTAACTGGGTTCCAGGAAACAGCTGTGAGCTTTGTCTCTCCTCAGATTCCTCACTGTCCTGTGCTTTAGTAGCTGTGGTTTCCTAGTGCTGGCTCCTTGGTCTCGGAGGAGGCAGGTGTGTGGCATTGCTCAAACTGTTAGAGCTCCTGAGGAAAACACAGGACATTGGGGGCATGTCTGAATAGCTCTACCAGCTTTGTTTGCTGCTTTTATTTCCTGCCAGAAAATGAGCTACAACCTCTTTCTGCTGCCTTTTGTCCTGGGCATTGGTGGAGGTTTCCAGTATGGGTTGCAGGTCTCCATTATCAATTCTCCTGCTGAGGTAAGCGTGGAGAGCTCCAAGAGTGAGCTACTAGCATGGATTTCACTGTTCTCACTGCCTCTATATGCAATCACTAACTTTTTAAATTCTGCTCTCAAACCTAGACCTCTGGTTTCTTAGTTCTAAGAGTAGCTACTATTGCTCTTGTGTTTCATGGGGTTTTAATTCTATCTAATGTGGCAGACCTGGGAAAGGGGAGGATGAATGATATCCATAAAGTCAGCCATTTTCCCCTTGCTGAGTTGAATTGCTCATAGGGCATTCTTCTCTTTTCAGTGCTCAGGGGCCTCTTGTACATGTGCTTGGCCACACACACTGTGTCTAAGTGACTGTAAGGTGCAATAGGACAGGGCAGGACTGTAGCTCTAGAGCTGAGTTCAGCACTGATACCTGCAGCTGGAAAAGGAAAATTAGGGAAGGTGTTTGTCATCCTGTTTGTCATCCTGAATGGTACCAAGGACACTGAGCTCATACTATCACTACATTGTGAACCCTCACCAAGAATGAGGGTGCCATGGAGGTTGTGAACAGCAGGCCAGAGAGACCTCACAACAGACCACGTCAAGGGACAAAATCTGCTCTCACTTGAGTCAGTTGAAGTCAAACCTGGATTTCACTCAGGGCATCAGTTGCAGCAGGTGGACAAGAGAGACAGACACACAAGCAGGAATGGTGGGAAAGATCAGGTAGCAAAACCATCAGGTTTTAGAAACAGAAGACCAACCTGCCATGCAAAATTGCCACTGATTTCATCAGGGCTAAGATTTCAACCAAGAAATAGAAATGTATCAAAAAGGCCAGTAGGAGAATTAAAAAAGAGACACAATTATGCAAAAAGCATGTTGACTGAGTCCTTGGGTTTCTACTTTTCTTTTCAAGTACATCAAGAGTTTCATCCGTGAGACCTGGCTGAAGAGATACGGCTCCACTCCCAGTGAGGACATGATCACTCTGATGTGGTCCTTCATTGTGTCCATTTACAGCATCGGGGGGCTCCTGGGCTCCTCCTCTACCGGATACTTGGCTGTTAGATTTGGAAGGTAGGAATAGTGATTACATTAGTCCTTCTATTTACACCCACAACTGCAAAAATAAGTGACCATGTCTTGGGAGAAACACTGCCTGTAAAGTAGCACTGTGAGCAGCCCAGGGCTGCTTCCAATGAAGGATCAGTACAAAATCACACTCTCTCCCTTATAAAGTCCAAAGTGAATCCAGGCCGGGGAAATCAAACAAGGAGTGCATGCATTTTAAAGTGAATATCACAGACAATCACTCACAAAGCTTGTTCTTCAGTGTAGATATTGGCTCCACTAGAGGGGTCAAAAGCTTGAACTAACTTATCAGTCTGTGACAGTTTTCCCATTCCCTTTTCCCATTTACTTCACTGCAGCTGATCTCAGAAGCTGGCACAGAGTCTGTAACCATGGTACAATTCGTGTCACTTCTGTCAGGTGTGAATGACACATGGACAATATTTATGCTCACAGTAATTTAAGTGAATTCCAGGAAAAAGGCCATGCTCCTTGCCAACATCCCTGCTCTGCTGAGTGCAGCTCTGATGGTGCTCAGCCGGCTGTGTGGGTCTTTTGAGATGATCATCGCTGGAAGGTTTTCTGCTGGACTGTGTGCAGGTAAATTAACATTCCTACTTATGGCATTAAATAGTTGGAAGAGCAGTGACTCAGGGTCACGAGGATTTATCAGTACACAGACCACAGATTTTTACTAAACCCTGAAGAGGACATGATTGCTTATTTTTAATTAAATAAGAAACCACAAACATAATTAAATTAGTAATGTCTAACATCTCCATTTCTCTTTCTTCTATCTTTACATCCAATCCCTATAAAAGGTACCGCCTTTTGAAAAAGCCAAAACATGCAATATTTCAGGGGAACCTGCTCGCTCAATAAAGAGCTGACCTCTGTTGTTCCTGTTGTTTCTCACTGTGGCTGATGTTGCCCTCCATATTACAGACAAGGGAATGGTTTTCAAACTGGGCAATTCTAATTTCCAAATGGTTACATTCTCCCAGTGTTTTCAACCCCTGAGAAGTTGGATAAAGATAATACTAACCAGCAAAAAAAAAAATTGAGAGAGGATAAATATTAATTAATTCATTCACTGAAATGCAAATGGAATGTATAGAATTTGTTAACTTCTTGGTTTCAAGCACAAAATAAGGCACATATCATCCTGAATAAACACTGAAATACATCATCTGAGACTAAAGGGAGTAACTACAGTCCTGTATATGTGGCTGTAGGAAATGATATAAGAGAAGGCCAGCCTGCTGAAGGACAGAATTCCTAGTGAAATATTTAGCAAAGACACGAGGCCACAGTACAGGGCACGTGCTTCATGTCGGGCAGACACATACTCAGCACAGTTATAAAGGTGTCTCAAAGCCAACCCCTTTAGGCTTTGACCATAATGGTCCCCTCCAAAACACCACACCCTTGTGGGTTTGCTTTGCCCTAACAGTCCTTTGTCACTGCAGGTTTATCTCTGAATATCCATCTCATGTATTCTGGGGAATGTGCCCCACGGAAGCTCCGTGGGCTGATTGCCATAACAGCTTCTACGGCCGTTGCCTTTGGAAAATTCGTAGGATTTGCTCTGGGTCTCAGGTAAGAGGGTCTGAAATAGACAATTTATTCTGTTATTAAAATACATGTATATATCAATGCAAGCCCATGGATAGGCAAATCAGCAACTGTTTTCAGACATGTTTGCAGGGTAGTCAGACTGAATTAGCCCAAATTCCTGACTTTAGTGAATGGGAAACAGAAATCATACAAAATATTTAATCCTGAAGAATAAAGTTCCTTCCTAGCAGACGCAGATCAAAATACAAGTAATAAAAACCTTGAACATATTTCAGTGGGTTTGAAAGGAATCAATCTTTTTATGAACAGACCTTTGCTTTCTATTTTTTTCGGAAGGAGCGGGGAATATCAGATTCATCCAAAATGAATCTGCACACAAATGTGCAGATGTGAAAATGTGCACAAACTGGCATCAGTACCAGGCTGATGACCCATAGGTCTTTCCCTAATTGTAACATGGGCCTCTTTGGATCAGAAGCTGAGGGATCAGCCCCTGCAAGTTCTTCCTTCAGCATCTGTGCTGGGACACTGTTGGTCCCTGCGGGCCCTCAGCCGCTGCAGGAGGATGCAGGTGGCCTTGCTGCACTTGCCTCTGAGCAGCAGGAGCCAACACTGGGTAACTCATGGGCTGCAGGCAATGGCCCTCTGCTCTGCCCTTCCCCCTCCTGTTGAGATTTTAATTTTTCTGGGCTGAGAAATGCTGGAGACCCTTGGGAGGAGCTGCTGTGACACGCAGCAGGGCCGAGGGATAACCCTGTGTCTGTGTGTGCTCACATGGCCAGCACACGATTCCTCAGCCTCTCTCACTCTGCTGGTTTTGTTTCAGAGAAGTTCTTGGAGCAGAGGCTCTCTGGCCTGTTCTCTTGGCAGCCAATGCAGTTCCTGCCCTCATTCAGCTTCTCACCCTCCCCTTCTTCCCAGACTCTCCCCGCTACCTCCTCATTGAGAAAAAGGACAAGGAGGCATGCATTAAAGGTAAGGAAATGGGTCACAAAGCATTCATTTTAGAAGAAAGTGGAAAACACAGTAAAGCCTCATATGAGCCTGAAAGAGAGGTACAGGTGGGAAAAAGACTCTTGGTCTTTTGGCTCTGAAACAATCTTCAGCTTTAATGAAGATCAGCCTCTTCTCTTTGAATGTTAGTGCTTTTTTGGCACCAGTATTTCCCTTACTCTCTGCCAGGGTCCTCTGAGGGATGTGATCATACAGAGCTTGTATTTCCAACAATACAGATTCTGCCCTGAACAGTCAGGGTGTGGACATGGTACCTTCTGGCTCTGTGTAAGAAAGGGAGGCTCTCTATTGTCATGCCATATCCATAAGCATTCCAGTTTTTCAGTAACCCTAACAGCAAATCCTAACAGAAACAGAGAAACAGCCATTCTGGGGTTTAACTATCAAAAGCAAGAACTCCTTGGATGTAGAAATACTGTTTTATATGTAGGAATCATTTTACCTTGTCTGTGTTTTGGAGTGTGTACTAGAGCAGCACCTCTAGCAGGAGGGTATCTGGGGAAGGATTGGTAAGAATTTAAATGTGGGTTACATTGAAAGGCTATAGGCAGCTATTGGCCAAAGGTGAGGTCATGATTAGGATGTGTGGGTAAAAATAGATAGCAATGATCTGAATTTGTGTCTAATCTGAACCCAGATCTCTAGGAAGTTCCTACAATAAAAGAGCCTGAAGTTCAGGTAAGACACTCTGCAAAACAGGAAATAATCCTCAGAATTCAGGTCTGTGCTGGTGGGCTTGGACCAGAAGTAACCTCTCCTCTTCTCCTTCCAGCTGTGGAGCAGCTCTGGGGGGATGGAGACCACATGGCCGAAATAAATGACATGATATCAGAGGAAGAAGCCATCCGTGGGGAGAAGGCCAAGGGTCTTTGTGACCTGCTCCGTGACAAAGCCGTGCGTTGGCAGCTCATCACTCTGTTCCTCGTGGCCTCGTGCTCACATTTCAATGGGGGCATTGTGGTATGTGCTCTGCTCTGCTCTGCTCTCTGCACTGCTCACAGGCTCTTGCAAAAGTGAGCTCTGCAACGAGTTGTGAAATGCTGACTGAAACAGTGGCTGTAAGGAGGGATCTGTTGTTACTGTTCATTACAATCCTTTCCCATGGAAGTTTGGTACCTAAGTTGATAACTGCAAGTGTCATCTGAAGGTATTCTATGGATTACCCTGTTATGATAAGAGAATGCAAGGGGATCAAAACTTATTTCTTGTCAAAAAACCCTCAGACATTAGTGTAAACATGAGCAAAAATTTCTATTCTTTCCAGGTTTACTTTTATGCATACAATATCTTCATAAAAGCTGGAATCCCCCCTGATCAAATCCACTATGTCTCGCTGGGGCTTGGGACCACCGAGATCCTCTCCACAGCTGTGTGTGTAAGTGGCTTTTCAGCTGAATTTTGTTCTGCTGTAATGTGTGGTTCATTTTAATCTTTAGAAATGCTGTAAGCGGAGCTTCAGGAATAAAATTTTTGCAACAAATCAACCACAGAACCAATCATACAAAATCATCTCCACACACCCTGAAAATATGGGCATTTATATTCAATTTCTGGGAAGAGGGGAGAGTCTTTCTCTCAAAATCATGACCCAGGGATGGCAGCTACTGGAGCAGCTCAGCAGTGCCTGCCTTAGGTCTGTCCTTTGGAGCTGGCAGCGTGTCCTTCTGGTTGCAGGGTATCCTCATTGAGCGTGCAGGGAGGAAGACACTGCTGTGGAAAAACTACACGGTGATGACCCTGGCTTTAGGGCTCCTCACAGTCACGCTCTTCCTACAGGTAAGACCCCACTGATGCATTAAAACTATGTCCTGTCTTCATGTGTTATTGTGCAGCAGATATCATACTATTTCCGTTCCCCAAAATAATTTTTTAGCCCAAGTAGAAGTGTTTTTGGGCCTAACCATCATATTAACAGAGGTCTGTTCCCAGCCGTGTACATACAGATTAAAGACAATAGACTTATACAACCAAGAACTCTGCCAAGACTATCTCCTCATGAAATTTCTGGAAGTAAAATAATTAGATTTATATTTAACACTGCTGTACTTAGCAGTTGTGAATGTTTCTAATGGAGCTAGATAAACAAAATCTTAATTTCTGATTTTATTTGCTTTTCATTTCCTACCACAGGATTCCTTTTTCTGGGTACCATACTGCTCTGTTGCACTTGTCTTTATTTTCATCCTGAGCTTTGGCGTTGGGCCAGGTTGGTATTTTCTGCTGGAATGGTTTCAGGTACTCGTTCCTTCCTCACTGCAGCCTTTAGGAGAGGTGCCAGGCATAGCTACTCCACAGTTAGCATGGACCCCATCCCTACTCCTGATTCAGTGCAGGTGCAGATGTTTCCCTCCATACTGCAGTAGGAGGTAAAACTTAATTTCCTATTGCATTCCTACATCCTTCCTTCTCAAGAGCCAGGCAGCACCTCAAACACTTCCAGGTCATTTAAAGCCATAAACCTATGCAACAATATGAAGTGTAAGGTACAGAAGCATCTTGCAAAATTTCTAAGTTTCCTTCTTTTCTTCAATATTTTTTTCAGGTGGTGTGTTATGCTCCTTGATCACAGAAATTTTTATTCAGTCATACAGAGCAGCTGCTGTTGTTTTTAATGGTCTTGTAAGCTGGATCCAACTCTTCATCCTTGGACTTGTCTTCCCTTTCATTGTGGTAAGCAAAGTAGGGTGTTTTTGTCCCTGACCAAGTTCTATAGTAAATACAAAACCAAAAACTCTATATCATAAGAGAAAGAAATAGAGATAAATTCTTATGAACATATTTTGTCTCTTTCTTTTCCTGTAGGAAGGCCTTGGTAATTTCTGTTTCCTCATTTTCCTGACATACTGTCTGACCGTGGCTGTCTTTGTCTTCCTGGTGATGCCAGAACCCAAAGGAAAGACCATGCTGCAGATCCTGGAGGAGTTCAACCGCCTGAACTACCGCGGAAAGAAGAGACAGACAGTCCTACAGCAGAGTAACTGCTCGGTGATGACTGTCACTAGACTTTAACAACAAACCCTCCCCTTCATATTTTGCTCTTTTATTACTGTAGTGCCCAGAAGCCTCATTAAGCAATAGAGAATCTGCTGCTCCACAAAGAGCACAAGTGTGTATTTTAAAAATAATCACCCGCAGTGCAGGGTGCAGGATGAACTTGGTCGTTCTCTCCAACTCCTGAAACATGAGCTGAATTAATTCCTCTGCAGAAAAAAAATTGAACACAATATATAAAGAAATTTTGTCAGTCCCTCCAAGTTAGCAGTTGGTAAACTGAAAACATAGGATCTGCTATTCTTCTTGGCAAAACCAGGACTCCACAGTTGGGGAACATGAGTCTGGAAGGTCCAGAGATACAGCAGGTTTGCAAAGGTGAGAGCAAAAGAAGACAAAGCTTGGGTGTTGAAATTATCTGCTGTTAACAAGTCAGTGTTGATGAGCTTTCCCAGACAAGAAGCTTCAGTCCAGAGGAAAGGAAGTGTTTAGCTCTTTAATGCAGTGGAAGAAGAGCACCTTGCCTATCAGTAGACAGAATCAATATGCACCGTTTCTGCCTTTTCAACTGGAAAAAAATCCCCAGGGATATGTGAGCACTGAAAGAAAGCACGAGCAAAGAAAGCAGAGCTGCAGGGAATCATGAGTGGGCAAAGCCACAGTGAGCAGGTTCTCCTTCTTGATTGTGCAGTGTGTCTTCAGCCTGGAGAACACTGGGTTTCAATGGGATTGACTCCTGAGAGTAACTGGTACCAGTGAGACAAGAGAGAGTGGTGCCTCTCCTGGAGAACCCAATCTATATGTGAGTGTCTGCTTCTCTCTCCAGGTGTCTGAATACTCCACATTTTCGTTATAAAACATGGTCAAAAAGGCTTCACTTTTTGTAGTCATTGCTATATGACATGACACATTTTTGGTCTTCTTCATGCTTTGCAATTTACTGATAAAGAAATAAAAAGCACTGACTAGGAAAACACACCCTATTGATCATGCCTGGATTTGGTTTTCATTAAATAAAGAGTCAGGGACAGAGGAGAGCCCATCTTTTGGGACTGTGTTATTGGGGTCAAGGAACATTGTGTCTGTCTTTTCTGGAAATGAGATCTTCACTACTGACTGATGCAGGTGCCACACAATAAAGTTTGCAAAAGGACTTCAATACTGAGCAGCAGTTTCTTTCACAGCCCTAAGGCTCCTGCTATTTTATCTTCACACTATTCTCTAGCAGTGTTTGTAGCAGTGCCAAAAGCTAATACCAGGAGCAGAGGACTTCCCCAGTACAACCATCCTTCCTATGACAATCATCATAGTACCAAAAAAGCTAGATAAAGTCTATAGTTTCAAGGCTTGAGGTTATGGATTGCACAGTACCACATTAAGAACCAACATACATTCCTTCTTCTGGTCAAAAATGCAGGGGAGAAAAAAAAAAGAGAAGAAACATTTAAACTATTTGAAAAAGAATCAGGTAAGACCTTGATTATTTTAAAAGTCTTTATTTGGTCTGGACTTTCTAAACCTTACTGGTTCCCAGTGAAGAAGTTTTTACAGTCTTATGAGACAATAAAAACTCATTTCCTTCTACATGTTTTTCTACAGGGTGATCTTGTCCAACATGCCTTACTTTTTCTCTCCTACTAGTAAATACTGTCCACAAGAGGGAAGTGTGGTAAATCATTAGCACTGCCATAAACTAGCATGGATTGGGAATAAAGGTTAAAGAAGTATTTGTGGATCTGCCAGGTAGGATCCAGGATCACACAAGTGCTACACAGGGCATCTTTGAAGACAAAATTCCCTCCAAGCCAAGGGTATTGAGTGAGCTCCAGATTGGGTCTGGAATACATTTCTTGTAGTGTTCAAATCCTAGGTGAAAAAATTTGTACTATCCTCTTTTTTAGGAAAATAAATAAGAACTGTACTAAGCATCTAAGGCTTTCTTTTCCCGTAGTACAGCACTGAATGAAAGTGTGAGGCCAGATGAAAATGAGAGAGCAGTATGAGTACTCTACGAGAGACACAGACAACAGCAGGAAGAGGAACAGGGCTCTGCAGGGATGTTAAAATCTGGCCACAGTGTTTGAAAATCTCTCCAGAAAGACCCAGAACTGCCATTTGTGTCCTTCCTTCCTTCCAGTAGACAAGCTTGCCATCCTCAGCTCAAAGAAAAAATCCTCCTTCTCCCTCTAGTTCATCAAAGCTCATCATCTCCCCTGCCCACAGTCCCTCTCTGAGGTGCCTGAAAAGGGGTTTGCTCTGAGTCTGGCAGAACCCCTTTGGGACGGAAAAGAAAAAATAAAAACAGACTTGAAGGGGCAGTACAGCATGAGGAAGTGTGGAAACTGAGATATGGGATCCCACTCTGGCCCCCAGTGGGTCAATTCCACTGTTACAGAGAGGCAAGAGTGAGGCTTCTGAGTGGTTCTGGAAAGAGTGTGACCCTTTAGGTGTTAGCAAGGACCCAATATACCAATATTCCAATGCTTCATTTCCTGCAACTGGGAAATTGTTCTAATCACTTAAAGAATTTAAAATCTTACAGAAGGCAAGAAGAGGCATTACAGCTCAGCTACAATTCTAAGGGCATTATCTCTGTGGTAGAGTGGAGAGGAGGAAAAAACTCCCTGCCTAAGATGTTTGTCAGAGAGGTGGAGAGGGACTCTGCTCCCCTGAAGGGAGGATGGTAGCACTGATTCCTCACACAACAGGAACATGCAGGTGTTTTAGCAGTGTGAGTAAAGGGGAGCACTCCCAATTCAAGGATAAACATTTACAATGTTGTAATCAGCTTGTCGTATCTGGGTCTTAGAATAATTAAACCAGCAAGAAGAGGCCCTGGCCAGTGTCAGAGGAGGACATAGTTTGCTAAAAGCCATGTAGTTAGAATTTAACCTCTGTGCTATGATCCCAAACTCTTACAGTCTCAGTGAGGAAACCATCTCTCTCATCTGACAGTTGACAGGAGCTCTCAGAGAGGGCAGGGTTTCAAGGGGAAATGTCTGGTTTCCTTTCAGACCTGGTGAGTATCCAGCTTCTTGTGTTCTAGCCCTAGTCATTGACAGCAGCATGGTCTTAAAGATTACAGCAAAGGGAATCAAGCAGTCCTTGTAATAAAAATGAGCAACAGAGCATGTGCTTGGGACAACACCAGTTCAGCAATACGAGTTCTGGCATCTCCAGAAAATAGATTAGAACTACAAAAGAGTGAGACGCTTAAAAGAGGACTTGGGAAACCAGGAAAGAATGGGCATTTTGAGGCAGATAAAGAAAATAGTAACAATGAAAAAGACAAAACAGAGAAAAAACCTCCCCCTCCACTCTACAGCCCTGCACTCTCAAGAATATTTGAAGATACTTGTCTGTTTTAAGTGTGACCTGACTAAATACCCGAAAACATATGTGCTTGTGAGGGGTACTCTAAAATTCAGTGTATGCCACAGAAACACAGCATTTCAAAAACGAGTCAGTCGGGTAGGGACTCTAAAAATGGCATTTCCTATGGGGATAATAAAGGGGAAATGTAAAAAAAAAATAAATTTAAGAGGACAGACTTGATTGATCTCTGGAAAGTGATGAACAATGTATTTGAGGAGGCAAAGTTGAAAGCAAAAAAGGGATTCAAGAATGTTGGAGTGTCTTTCTAGCACAAAAGTAAACACAAACTACCTGAACAAGGCTTTTATGATTTTTTTTCCCCATGATTATCAGAACTAACAGAATTAGAGACTGCATCTTTTCAGGCTCCTAATGACCAGGACCAGAACATAACGGAATGGGCAGATTTGCATTTTAACAATTTCTCATTAATTTTGTTTGATTACTGAAAAATTAAAAATGGGTATTTGCATTTTAAAGGTTTCTTAATAATAGAGATGTGGAGATATAAGATCCCATAAATTATCTGGTCTGAAAGCCATGGTGGCATCAGGAACTTAGGATGTGTTTCACTGTCTTTGGCAGGTCCAATACCGGAAGCTGTTGCTGATGATTGTGGTGCTGGGAATTGGTGGAACCCACCTCTCTGGTTTTCAAATGTCTGTGATCAATTATACTTCTCCTGTAAGCAAAGCCTTCATAAAATCACATCTCTAAGTGTTCCTTGTGGGACTAGACCTTACACTTTAAAAATGCTCTGCAAAAGCTCTTAGGTGTTGCTGTGCCAGTTTATTCCCAGCTCTTTCTATGATTGTTGGGAGATGTGCTCCAAAAACAACTCCACAAAGAATTGTGTGGAAACAACATATTGAGATACCTTCCTTAAAGATTATGTCATGGAGAGAAAAGATTAAAAACTAGCTGATGGAGTCTCAACCTTCAGCTCAGCCCTTTTCTCTTTATATCTGCTACATACAACAAGAACATTTGCATTTCACTATAATGAGTCAAAGGCCCCTATATTTAGTGTAGGAGAGCAAGGATTCAACACACTAAAGATTATAATTAATTTTTGAAAGGTTCTATTACACTGTTGGGCTGTATGAGAGGAAATATCAATCCCAATTTGCAAACAAATGTCCTTGAGCCATGCTTTCTGTAATGCCGATAACCTCATTTTTTCGAAGTTGTAAACATTATGAAGAACTATCATGATTAGTGCCTCAGTGGAATGCAAATCTCTTTTTCTGTCCCAGTACATTCAGAAGTTTATCAATGAAACGTGGCTGGAGCGATACGGTTCTGTGCTGCACCAGGAGACCCTCACGTTGCTGTGGTCCGTCATTGTGTCCCTGTACTGCGTGGGTGGGATGATGGGGTGTCTGTGCAGTGGGTACCTGACTGCAAAATTTGGAAAGTAAGTGTATCTCTCAACAGCTCTCTACTCAGGGCTGCAGCAGGGGAAGGAATTAATCAGTCACCTAATAGAAGGGATATCAGAATCTCGCTGCCCCCTGCTGTTGCAGAATTTACTCAGCACACATGAGTGTAGATGGGAATGTGTGACTATTTCTGATTCCCTTGTCACAGCTTTTGCTGCCATACAATTCCTGTATATTTGCTGACATTTCAGTAAAAAGTAAATCTCTGAAATTTCTTGGTTGGGCAGTAATGCCATAGGAAGCCCAACAGCGCTGCAGTAGTGCAGAAGGAGATGGATATTCTGTAGGCAAAAGCTTTTTTAAATTTATTTATTTAATTGATCACAGGCTTTAAAAAAAATGTGCAGGTTCATTCCTGTGTAAGAATAATCAGAGTTCCAGCAAAGATAGCAGAAATTCCTCAGGTCACATTTAGAACCCTCTTTTTGAGGGTGCCATAAAAGACAAAGCTGAAACTCTCTCACTTGAGGTGGGCAGTGAAGCAAGTTCCAAGTGAAGCTGGATTTGCCTTGTTCTGGAGATACAAGAAGTGTTTGAGATGGGAGCCTTGCCCACAGCAAAGAAGTGAAAAAGACTGTTCCTTATCAGTATTTATCCTGCAGGAATTCCCTTCAGCCTCATGGTTTGCTCACACAGTGTTAGCATGGATAAGAGGAATGTAGCTTCTCACTTTCACTCCTCTGTGAAGACATCATGCCTTTTCAGAATCAGATTTGGTTGTCCTGTAAGGAATGGATTTAAATATGACCATAGGCTGGGTCTGTAAATCCAGGGGAGAACAGGCAGACATCAGTTAGGATGAAAAAGTAAAACCTGGCTCATACCCAGGTGTAGTTTGCTGTTGCAGGAAGAAATGTCTGTTGCTCAACGATGTGATCCTAATAATAGCCACGCTGCACACGGGCTTCAGCAGGACAGCCAAGTCCTTTGAGATGATCCTGGTTGGGCGCTTCCTCGAGGGCATCGGTGCTGGTAGGACTCCCCACTACTCCTTGTCAATGTGACTTCTTTGGGGTGGATACAGAAATCTTCCCGCTGGGAGTACCCAGGCATGCACAGTATTCCAGTGGAACGAGGAACAGACTGGGAAAAGGTAAGATGAGCTGTCCTTTGCCTTCAAGAGGTCTGGTAGAGAGAGAAATCTGCTGGATTAGCTAAATATCTTGCTTAAAGTAAAAGGTAAATTTTCAGTCTATTATTGTGGAGGATATATGGGAAACAGCTCAGAAGAGAGAGGACAGAGCAACCTTCAGCTGAAATGGAAGTGAAAAGGGACCATCTCTCTCTCTTTCTACCCTTTTAGCACTCTCCCCTTTCTCCCTTTAGGAATACATCTGAGTACCCATGTTCAGTATGCTGGAGAGATCTCACCCAAGAAGCTGCGTGGATTTATAAATGTGACCTCCTCGGTGTTTTTTGCACTGGGAAAAACTGTAGCAAGAATTCTTGGATTACGGTACTTGTGCTACTCCTTCTCATCCAATTTCCTACTTTTTTTTTTTTTTCTGTATGGCAGGGAAGTGTTTCTCTCCCAGTTCTAGAAACAGACATGCACTAAGGGTGGGGTTTTACTTTGCTTGACTGCAGCAGTCTAAAAGGAGGCACCTACCCTGTACCAGTCACTAAAGTTTCTGTGTCAGTCACTGGGAGAGAAATGCCCTTCTCTTGAGAAAGGATGGATCCATCTCTGGAGGTGCAGTCTCTCTGCTGAAGTTAATAAGAAAAGATTGTATGCAAATATTCTCAGTAAATTTCTGAGATCTGAAATATCTGCTAATTTCTTGATAACCTTACGCAGACTTACAGTATTGGTTCAGAGGGCTGTTGAATATTCAGACTCCACTGATCTCTAGTAATTATTCAAAGTATAATGAAAGATCTCAGCCTTGCAGAATAAATAAAGTAATAATCTATATTTCTCTCCTTAACATAAACATCTTCTATTTAAATTTAAGTTTTCAAGGACTGTGTATATTTTGTGTCTCTTTAGTTAGTCTAGGATTTAGAAAATGCCAAATTAGATATAAACTGTAATTTTACTGGACTATAAATAGACTCTAACATGCTTTCATAGAGATCTTTTAGGAACTGAAGACAGATGGAATGTGCTATTGTCCTTCTCTGGCTTGGTGGCATCGATTCAACTGCTCTTTTTACCATTCTTTCCTGAGTCCCCTCCCTATCTCTTGCTGCAGAAAGGAGACAAGGCTGGATGCTTGAAAGGTAAAATAAAACTTTAGATCCTTAGTTTGTTAAACCATAACTCTTGGGAAAGTGAAGCTAACAGAGGAAATCAGTTTTTCTACTAGCCAGCTACAGATTTCTTGATAATTACATGATTAAAGTTCTCCAGATGAAGCAGAGTCATCAGAAATATTTAAGATCTACCCCTAAATACTACAGCAAGCTGAACACCATTTTCCAGGAAAAATCTCATCATGTTCCAGCAAGCAATGTTCCTTCCAGTCCTTTGCTCAGTAACTCATGAATCAAAGCACGGACTGAACTGCAAATGTTTAGTGTCAATAAAAGTTGCAAAACAGAGAACTCTGAGTGGATCGGGTGATGCAGGAGTACACTTCATTCTGTCTCTTCTGCAGCCATGAAGCAACTCTGGGGAGAAGGGAACTATCACACAGAATTTGAGGACTTGATGAAGGAAAAGGCTATAACAAAAGGCACAAAAATCATGAACGTCCTGGAGGTGCTGAGAGAACGATCCGTGTACCCTCAGCTCATTACCATGCTCCTCCTGTTACTGAGTCTGCAGTTCTGTGGCCTGAGTGCAGTTGAGTTTGCCCAATTTCCATGCTTAAATCTGCTGTTAAATAACCAATGCCTAATTTCCATGCTTAAATTTGCTGTTAAGTAACCACAGTGCCACAGTGTCCCTCTCCTCTGGGTCTCCATCATCCCCCCTCACACAGAGCCCACTGCCTGAGGTCTGGTATCATCACCAGTGTTCTTCATACCATTAAGAAAACTTCTCAGGTGGGAATACAAGAGATCCAATGCAGTTTAAGTTCCTGCAAGGACACTGTTGCCTTCATTCCCCCTGTCCTGTCCCTTTCCTTCTCCTTTTTGCCAAAACAATACCTTTTCCCCATGGTTTAGAGGCAATATGCTCCTTTCAACTGCTTTTTTTTCTTTTTTCTTTTTTTCTTTTTTTCCCATGGATTTTCAAATACCTTTCCTTCATCTCCATTAACCTTTTGATTTTTCCCATCTCGAGCAGGGATGTCACCTCCACTAAGCCCCAGCACTGTACCCCTGCTTTTGCAGTGATGACAGATATAGTTCTAAGTGATGCTGGATAGGCACATATCATAGCTATTAACTATGCTTAACTCTTAATATTTTTCTTACTTCCCAGATCACCTTTTACACCTCAGAAATTTTTCAGACTGCCAACCTGCAGGAAAGCATAATCCCATATGTGTCTCTAGGAGTTTCAGTCTCTGAACTCATCTCTGTCATATTCTGTGTAAGTCAGAGCTTTCTGAGGCTTTAAGAATTAAAGTACATGTGAATTGAGTCTATTCTTCCTTAAAACAAATTAATTTTCTCCTTAAGAACCAAAGTATTTTTCTGTAGTACTGCATGAATCTGTACAGTGGTTGTTACCACCTGCTTCAAATTTTGTCCCAGCTTTTATGTCTTTCTTCCTATCTTCATTCTTCTTAATTTCTTATAAGAATCCCTTATGCAATGTTGTTCAAACATAAATATGCGTGCTCATTTCCATATATTTGTGTGTCTGTATATTCAAATGGAGTTGTAACATGCTTCCATCAATTACAGAATTTATGAAAAAGTAGCTGCAATGCTGGGCAGTGATTTTAATTCGTAATGTTAGAGAGGCTAGAAGGAATTCAATAAAAAACAAACTTGGCACCAATAAGATTTGTGTTCTCTGAAGTAAAAAGAACTCCAGGAGAATGCTTGATTTGTTGGATGGCTCACAGCTGGATTTTACCATTCTTCCAGTGATATGCAATTTTCTTCTACTCTTCAGAGCTCCATAATCGACCGGTTTGGACGCCGGATACTCCTGTGTGGTGGTTACTTGCTGATGGCACTGATACTGGTGTTGCTCGAAACAAGCCTCCTGCTGAGTGTAAGCAAATGTCTCTCTGGCAGTGGACCTGCATCTGAATTCTTTGTGCAGGACAGCAGATAGTCAGCCTTGGCTTTCATGTCCTAAACAGCAGGTCAGGATGTCTTCTGAATACGAGCTCACCTCTGTAGATGTGGCACTGCAGGCTGCTTTTGGCCTTCCACTGTGGTCAGTACAGAAAGATGAGCAGTTCTAGGGAGCATCATGGGCTTTTTCATAAATATTGCTGCTCCTATGCTTGGATCAGCTGTGCTACAGCTATAAAATTAATTCTCATTCTCTTCCCTCCTTTTGCCTTTGTCTAGGATCGGTTCCTCTGGATGCGATACTGCAGTGTTATTCTCATCTTTTTATTCATCATTGCTTATGGAATAGGACCAGGTGAGTATAACAATAAAAGCAACAGAAAAACTTGGACCACATGGATAAGCACAGGCCATGAAGGTATAGAAGCAGAACTAGAAGGTGTGAATATATCTTTGAAAATCAACAGCTTAGTTTGGGCTGAGATTGAGGGAGTTCCAATTTTTGATGAAATAATTACCCAAGAAGCAATTTCTTTAACAAATTATTTTAAATCATTCACACCCTGATGAATCAGAAGCCCGTTTTCTCTCATTGGATTACAGGTTCAAGACAAATAAGTTCTTATTAATCGATTCACTGACTTGTTTTGGAGGGTACAGATGCCATTCAGTGCACACAGGCTCACCTGGTCGATTCCTATCTTTGCCTAAGGGCAGAGGAAGGCTCCTCTAAAGTGCCAGTGTTTTCTTAACTTACCTGTAAAATACATTGGTAACACCAGACCCAAACTTACTTTTAGAATCTCACTCACCTAAGACCAATATTTACTCTGGAAGTTCCCTGACTAAACATTACTTGTAGTTATTACATTCTCCACATTCAAATGGCAGCCTCTACTATTGTAAG
Organism: Lepidothrix coronata; assembly: GCF_001604755.1. Lineage (NCBI taxonomy): Eukaryota > Metazoa > Chordata > Aves > Passeriformes > Pipridae > Lepidothrix > Lepidothrix coronata. The sequence goes on from NW_016690224.1 coordinate 3,941,585, forward strand.
AGTTGTACAAGAGGATCATGAAAGTCTGGAAAATATAACAGAATTCCCACAGTAGCAGAACTCAGGTGTTATCTATGGGAACTGGACAGCTACAACAACTGTTGTTTTTTTATGTTGTTTTTCCCTCAGCTGGAGCTGCTTCATCTGTTAATAATGAAATCTTCACCCTCTCAACAAGAGCCTCCGCTTTTGTCATTGGTGGAATCGTCATCTGGCTGGGCCTCACTTTCACTGGAATGATTTTCCCCTTTGCTGTAGTATGTAATTTGATTCAAACCTTCTCTTTGACTCTATCAATTTTAACTGATCAACTTTTTCTAGACTGGTCTGGACAGGGAGTAGGATGAAGTGACTTGCAGATGATTAAAACTCTGAATCCCTTATTGCTATTGGCACATGGAGGCCATTTATGCAAAACACTTCCCAATACCTCAGAAATCATCTGCTGCCTCAAGAACAGATTGAAAAGAGAAATGAATATTGCTGCTGTAAAATCACCTTATAACTCATTTCACAGGAACAAATCAACTACTTTCAAGAATCTATAGAGCAAATATTGCCAGGAAAATCACTCATCTTATTCTATTTTTATCTCCAGATGCTTCTTGGTCCTTTTTGCTTCCTCATCTTTATTGCTGTCCTGATCATTTCAGCAGTTCTTATCTACCTGTTCCTCCCAGAAACAAAAGGGAAGTCAATCTCTGAAATCACAGAAGAATTCAAAACACGCCAGTTTAAGAAGAAACGTCACCAGGCTGTGGAGGTGAATGCTACTGAAGAAAAGACATTCTGCACCAAGCTCTGATAAGCCACCATCAGTAACTTCCACTGAGAAAAAGGCCTGTCTCAAAATCAAACTGAAAACTGAACATTAACATGGACTTTTCTCAATGAAATGCAACCCAAAAAGCAATCCAGAGATAGCTTGTCATTAATCCAAGTAGTCCTGTTTTATATTCACCTTTGCTTTTCATGGTGAGAGTCAATGGCTCATTCCTAGAGCAACTCTGTAGCAGGAAAACAACAGCAACTACAGACTTTTCTAAGAACTGGCACATGGAAAACATTTTCAGGCGTAACACACCAATTGTATTTCAGATCTTTCTGCATTGCTGTCATTTTCAAGCAGCAAGAATTGTCTTTATGTTTGTTACTTTATAAGAAAATTCTGCTCAAGATTAAGAGCAGGATGAAGAAAGGATTAAACACAGACATAGTTCTTGCAAACAATGGTCATGTCATGTCATTATGATATCACACTGTTAAGGACTGTATCATGTGAACACTGCACATGAACAAATATCAAGTAGGACAAAGAGAGCTTGTGTTTCCTTGAGCTGACATCAAGTAACTATATGTCCTGATTGTCTCTGTAATGACTGTCAGGGATCAGCCCCAATCCCTGGGCAATCGGTGCAGAAAACCCTCACTTGCATTCTCTGGAGCAAACTGGCTGCACTCTCTGTGAATATCAGTTGTAGCAAAATCAGGAGGAAGTTTTTGTAATGTATTCTGGTACCTCATGGATGGCACAAGGGTTAATAGACATACAGACAGTGCTGAGAGCTGGAGGATCAGAGCCCTGCAGAGAGAGAGTAAGAGACTTTGAGAGAGTACTGAGAAAGTAGAGACTTTGAAAATTCAGCCCATTTTATACGTGATTAACTGATTAAAAACAAAACAAAAAAAAAGCAGAAGCTGTGATGGCTGATATCTGCTGGCTGTGTACTGGCCTAAGACTCATTGTACTTTGCTGCTGCACATCAGCTCACAATCCTACACTTCACTGCTGTGCTCCACAGCACCCCTCACTGGGGTGTTAATTCAACTGTCCACTGCATCATCCAGTCACTTCCCTCCCCAAACTCATATAGGATGATCAATTATTTTTCCTCTTTCTGTCACAATCACAAATGGTATTCTAAGCCTCCTGTTCAGCAGGACCATAAGTCCTTTCTTTTTGCAGTTTAACCATTCATATTGGTTATCACTGTGCTGGAGAACTAAATTAGTGTTAAGTTTTAGGGATTTTTCTGTTTAAAAATTTCAAATAATGTACTTCCTACTTCTAAAGGAATAACCATAGGAGAAGCTCTGATATTAAAGGGCTGGTGTGTGTTCCAGCAACTGAAAGCTGGGTTGGATTTTATATTCAATCTGGTATCACTTCCTGTATCAAAATAGGGAGCACTCATGCTACAAAATGTTCCCATTCAGAGGGCCCTCTCCTGTTGAGGCATTGAAATATTTAATCCATCCATTCTAAATGCTGTCCAGTTGCTACAAAAGACATAAATGAACAGAAATCATACGAAGTAAACATTAACCTCAGCCTCAGAGTCAGGTGGTTACTTAAGAAGAAGGTGCAGGAGAGGCATGAGAGAAAACACTTCCACAGTCTGACAGAGTTCTGTCTACCTGGGATCAGCCTCCCTTTCAACATGAGATGGACAAGCTCCCTCCAGAAGTGGTGAGTACTGCAGCTGGCAGCACCAGCTGGCAGCATTAGGCTTTCAGAAGAACTGTGAGGTGGTCTGTTGCAATCATCATTCCCAAAGAAAATGCAATACATATTTATCAAATTATTTTCAAAATAATAGGGTGGGCAGGGGATCATCTTTCTAATTTTGTTGCAGCAAAAATTAGAGGTAACATTTAAAATAAAAAAAGTCAAAAGACACAGAATAAACTTTCTGGACTAAATCATCATGGATACTTCCAAGGAAGTTGCAGCTGGGTAGAAGAACTAATTAAAAGAAAAAGTTTAAAATTCCTCTAGTTCTTAAATGGTGAGGTATTTCTATACCATTTTCACCTGCTCCCTCTTGTTTCCATGTCCAAGTGTTTCCATTGTCTTTTCATTCCCAGCCCTTTCCACCCACCCTTCTTTGCAGAAGAAAAGAATAAGAGCTCGACTGTAGCTGCCTTTGAGTTGGCATGCCTGGGTAACAAACACATCAGTCTCTCCACTTAACACAGGTTAACATGGGCAGTCAACATTTTCAAAAGATATCATGTAAGATAATGTTAAATGAGGTAATTTGTGTACCACAACCACCTAACTAAAACAGCAGACAGTCTACTGGGAGCTATCTTATCTTGTCAGAAAACTGCATAAAAAATTCTTTCCAACAAATCTGTCCAGATACAGCAAGTCTTTGTAATTCTACATGAAAACATAAGTGCATAGAAATACAAAGCCCTTTAGTGAATCGATGTGCTACCTTATTGGTGCAAAGAGCTGCCAGTCATTACAATCTTATTTTCTCTGTTCAGGCTCTAGAAAGGTACTTCCCAGGTGCTGTAGCAAGAACCATGTGATGAGACAGGAAAGAGAGAGGTCAGAGGCTATGCTGATGTTTTTACAACTGTACAGTGCTAGTTAAGGTTTATATACTAACAACTGTGGGATAGGATCTTATGTCTGCAAGACTGTGAACACAGGATATAAATATATGTCTCTTATGTTCTCATGCCATGCCTGTTAATACCATGAAACCTTAGGGGAATAACTTATTAATAATCTGAAAGATCTGCATGTACAAATATTATGATGCAGTATTGAGCCTTCCTCTTTGTTCTGCACAGCTGTGAAGGAACTGTGTGGTGAGGAAAAGCACCGAGCAGAAATGGACAACCTGCTAAAACAAAAAGCAGCGATGGAAAACAGCAAAATCCCGAGTGTGCTGGAGGTGATGGAAGACCAGACTCTGCACTGGCACCTGTACATTTATTATTATGGTCATAACTCTGCAGTTCTCTGGCATGAATGCAGTTGGTTATCTGCCCATCTCCACACAAAACAACTCTTCAGTTCAAGCTTGCAGACATTCTAAAACACATTGTATCTGGGTGGGAGTCAAGCACTCATGAGATTTACTCCTGGCCATCAACTGGCTGCTGATTTGGTTTTGGATATTTTCACCCATCCATCTGTCACTCTTTTTGGAAAACTGGCATTTAACATCTACTGACCTAACAGAGCTTCACTGACCTGGCAAAGTGCTACATAAATGTTTCACATCATTTAAGAAGAAAAGTTTTGGATTATGGACATTATTTGGATTATGGACATTATTTTGCAATAAGGGACAGACTGGCTTGCACATGTCAACCTGCCCACAACAGTTCCTGTGCCCTCACACCTTCCCACAAGGTGCTGTCTGCATCCAGGATAAAATCTTATGCTTCTTTTTGCCACCATGCTCTCTTCCTCCACTCCTTCTGAGGGAGTGCAGCTTGCAGCTTCCCTAACAATGTTGTAGAGGGGAATTACTAATGCCTGAGTGCCCTGTTTGAAAATATGGGCAGCATGAGGCCAAATGGAACGCAAATGTCACATTTATCTTCTTCCATGCTATTCTTTCCCAGCTTGCACAGGTTTCACAATCAGGTGCAATTGCAAGTGCTAGCACTTCTGAACTGTGCTGAACAGCCATTAAAGCCATGGAGTCACTAACTCAACAGGCAGGTGGAAAAATAGATGTTAGGATCGGCGTTCACTGTTGGCACTGCACCAGATCAATTGTGTGTTCTGCTGTGGAACTTCCACTTTCATTTCTCAGTTCCTTCTCTCTGATTTGACTCTCCTTTTTCTCTTTTTCATAGCTTCTTTTCAGGATTCTCAACCCCTCTGAATATACAGAAGAGAGAATTTTATCTTGTAAACTTGGTCAGTGTCACTTTGTCTTTACTGTCCAGCTGGAACCTTGCAGAGGGACTGTTCATCCCTGTCACACAGCACCATGTCTGGTTTCAAACAGGAGTCTTGGATCCCCCTGTCCCCCTCTATGAAGCCCAGCCATGCTGACTCTGATATAGCTCCAATGTCTCCTGCAAGAATTCAATCCTTCACAGGTTGCCTTGCTGGGCACCTCCTCTACTTCATGGCTTAGTGAACTTTTCCATCTCAAGCATTCATCCTCCCAAACTGCACCAATCCAACGTGCCAGACCTCAGGAGGCCTGTTCTCCCAAAAGCTCACTATTGCTGCATCTCTTGCAGTTACTGATAAACCAGATAGTCTATGATTAACCTGCCAATATTAATGTTTGTGAGTTGTTTTAATCCCATGCCAAGGCCTCTCCTTCATACTTCTGCAAGTAACATCTCAAATTATTTTGACTACTCACCCCGCCTATCTTGCCCTCAGGAAAGAAGGAAATTTTAACTATTTTATTTCCATTGCTGTTTCACACCTAAAGACTGGGTTTAGGCAGCTACAAAGCGAAACTTTGCCATCACTGTCATAATTTTGTCATCATGTTCTAAGTCTTGCAAAAAGAGAAGCAAAAGAATAAAGTAAAATTATTTTTCTGTGATTTATTTCCAGGAAAACCTCATCTCTTTCTGCTTCCTTATCTTTACGGGGATCCTCATGAGCTCAACATTGGCTTGACAAAAAAACAAGCAGCAAACTCCTGGAATAAAAATCTCCTAAAATTGCTAATAACGTGAAACAGTCATGTACAGCTCAGAATCACCAGAAACCCCCCAAAATGTAAGAAAAATTTCACTGTGAGATGGTGGAATTTGCTGCTATTTGAGATCCTAAGTAATGATTTTCAAGGAGTGTAAGACTGCTTATGGCGTAGCCACCCTACACCTTGACACAATTGGGGAAAAAACATGTAATAGAAAAGAAACACTAACATTTTGAAACAATAAATAGTCAATAGCTTTGCAACTGGTTACAATGCTGGTGTTCAAAAGAAAATACTTACAAAAGTTGCCAAATCATTCTAAATGCCATTGCAAGCCAGGATAAACAGCATTTGCTATGCAGTTATATAGGCAAAAGTTGGAATTACACAAGTAACCAAGGTTTTATTATTAACATGTATTTTTTTCCTCATTTCTTTAGACTCACAGTATTTGCAGTGAACCCCTCTGTAAATAATTGCGTTCTATGTGTTATGAACTGAAAGTACAATCCCAAGGGTGAGCTTGAGCATTTACTGAGGCCTTCAGTATAACCCTATTGCCCCACCTGCCCCCACTCCAGGCCTTGGGGGCAGGGGACAGTCCCCTGGCATGAGTGAGAGTGAGCAGAAGACTTTGAAGGCAGGAACAGCACAGGGCACCAAACACAAAGGAAAGCCCCAAGCAGACCAACCTCTCTCTTCCAAGTGCTGGCTTGAGCAGAAGCCACGCAGAGCTACAGTTTGAGCTTCACCTCACAAGAGAGGAGCCTCTGGGAACCAAAGGTGGCTTTTCCATGCCTGCAACACTGATTTTGGAGCTGTTCCGTGACAAAGCTGAGGGAGTAAGATCCCACTTGTTCCCTCCTAACTCATTAAGGAATATTTACCTCCTTTGATTATTCTCATGAGAAAGTGTGTCTTTGTTACTGGTTCTTTCAAGAGGAGCCTTCAGGACCAGATGCTCTATTCTGAAAGCCTCTGCCAGGGCACACTATCTCTTACTCCTTTTTCAGCACACCTGGCTGTCAAACATCCTCATAAACACCCAATTCTCAGTACAGTCTAACTGATACTTAAGGCCAGAACAGCAGAATTAGGCTTTGAAACTTGCTTATTTTATTTCTAAAAACAATATTTACTATACCAATGATTCTGAAACAGAATATCACATACTTTACTTGTTTATAAATAACAGTACCTAAACCTTGCACCAGCTGCCTTTGCTTTCTGCAGGTTATGGCAGATATACCCTCTGGTCTGTACCATAGGAGTAAAGTGTTTTACTGTTTCTGGAAAACTGTTTGGATTTTTTGCCCAAACTCTTCTTCTTTCCCTTTCCAAAGCCCTCACTCTAATCTCCAGATGCAAACTTCCTCTGCTTTGAAACCTTCCACCTGGAGAGTGGACTGGATGCAATTATTTCCTGAAATATTTAATCTGGCACTGTTAACTTTGGCCGGTTGAAGTGGGTGAAGACGAAATAGTAAAAATTTAACTCTGATCCACAAAGCCAAATGCCCACTGCCATACCAGCAGGCAGGAGACAGAGACACAGAAGCCTGTGATGACAAAGACACATCACACGCTGGACAACCAGCCCCCAGCCAGAGATGACCGGCTTCCTATCAGACCTGGTAAGTCTTCCGTGGGGTATTTGTATCTGTGACATTTTTGTGTGCTACTGGGGCTTCAAAGAAAACCAAGTCGATATATCAGTAAAAACAGCAAGGCTCCTACTCACTAAAAGATTCTTGGAAGTGGTTCTGCCACATTACAAATGTTTGCACTTCATGTGCTCTGTCATCCATCTTTGTCCATATGTTAATGTTTCTTAAATGTTTTCAGTTACTTGAAAATACTTGCTTTCCTGCAAACATAATTTGCTTTGCTCACCTGCTGAAAAAAAGAGCTTAGTTAAATATATCACTAATTATTCAGTGCAAGACATGGCAGGCAGAGGTTTGGAAAGGCAGGGAACAGGACTGGATGTCGGCAGCTGTGGCACCTTGACAAGGATGTTTGTGGGAGCTGTATTTCCTTGAGCTGGATGTAGGGAAATCACAGGAGGATGTATTCCTCACACCGGGACAAGCAGAGGGAACATTCCTACCTACAAATCCCTTGAACAAATGAGATGTTGCTGGAGAATGAAAGACACATTGCAAGAAGAGCCTGATGTGGCTACAAGCCTAAGAAGATTTTGTTCTGTGTCTGCAGGTGCAGTACCAGGGGCTCTTTCAAATGATCACTGTCCTGGGGATCGGTGGAACATTCCAAATTGGCTTTCAGATTTCTATCCTGACCTACATGTCTCAGGTAGGCAAAGATGCACATGGCACACTGGTTAATGAGGACACTGAGTCTACACTGCTGCTTGGGGATGCTCCCCTCTGGCAGTCAGAAAGGGCTTAATCACAGTATTCTCCTCTCATTTCCCAATTGCTACGCTATGCTATCGTGAAAAGCAGAATATGTCAAAGTGTTGAAAAGAGAGAAAAAAAGAGATCTGCAAGTTGTTATTTATAGAACTGTTCATCAGAAGACACACACTGAGTAGGGTGGCATCTGTCTCCCCTAAAAACCTTCAGCACATTTGCCTGCATCAGTGGCTTCAGCTGATATTTTTATAGCTACCCATCTTCACAGACAAATAATCAGTCAAGCGAGCCATGCTCTAGGAAAATGTCTGCTTCTCTCCACTGATCACATGCAAAACTTCCATTAAAGATACTGAGGTCTAGATGGAAGACATCATTATTTTGTGGGGATCACCTTATGGGAACAGCGTTATTTTCTGGCTCTAGAGCATTAAATTCTGAGTGAAAAAGTACTTAGGAACTGCACTGAAGGTATGCTGTGTAACCTGGCATTCTTGGCAGGCATGTGAGAGAAAACCCATAACTCCTTTGCAGAACTTTGCAGGGGTGTTTATGCTATTCTTTAGTACCAGTCCATGCCTCAGTTCCTCAGATTTCAAGGATAAAAACCCAAAGATTGACCTGCCTTTAATGAAAGAAACAAACACAGCACACCCTATTACACTATGTCTGTTAGCTAAAAAGCACAATTTTAAAGTCTATATGAAATAGTAACTAGCTGAAGCAGCAAAATTACACTGTAAACATAACAAAATACATGCACTGCTGTCACAGGTATTGTTCATGAAAATTCTTTTTCTGTCTCAGCATGTAAAGGTTTTCATTAATGAAACTTGGCTGGAGCGATATGGCTACCCCATCCAGCAGGATAACCTCCTGTTCCTGTGGTCTATCATCGTGTCCATCTTTGGTATAGGAGGTCTCTTGGGTTCTTCAGGAAGTAGATACCTCGCTGTCAAATATGGCAAGTATGTATGTATGTTCAAAGACAATTTGTCAAGTGAATCTTAGCTTGAGGAAATGACAGCCGAGGTTTTAAACGGGAGACAGAGTTTTAGACTCAGTCATGGCTGTTACACAGCCAGGTTAGCTGTGGGGTCAACTGGTTTTCCTGCTTCCTGCCCTTGTCCTGTGGCATGGACTAATCAGCTGTGCTGCCAGCCTGTCACACCAGGCACAGTTACTCAGATTGGGTTAGTCTCAGCAAAGAGGAAAGGCAGCCTGGCTGAAGACAGAATGGGTTCTTGAAAGTGCTGCTCAACATATAGAAGCATTGAGGTCCTTCTAAGTGCTATGACGATGTGTTTCATAGTGGATATTCAAGTGCAGAAAAGTTTTAAGACTTTTCTCTGCTACACAGCCCAGAAATGTTCCCAAACTCCCAGGTCTAACCATGTGCCAAGGTACACCATGAGTCCAGAGTATCCAGTGCCAACGGCATGGAAGGGCTTATTTAATCCTGGACCACATATGTGTCATTTCACAGAACTAGTAAGACAATTTCACCCAAGAATTCCTGCATGGCAGGAGCTTAAGTGCCATTTGCCTTCTGATTTACAAAAAATCTTTTCACTTCCTTACAGAAAGAAATGTCTCTTGTGCAACAACCTGCTCATGATAGTGGCAGCATCTATCATGGGCTGCAGTAAAACAGCCCAGTCCTTTGAGATGATTCTAATTGGGCGCTTCATGTGTGGAATAAGTGCAGGTGAGTGATTTCTCCCACAGGTCAGCAGGATCTCACAAGATTTTACATCTTTATTCAAAGTAAAAAATAGCCCTCCACTAAGGGAATAAAATATTAAAGTCAGTGACCTTTTGTCAGAAGATTTTCTATAAGACAAAGCAATAATCACTAATTTCACTTATATCAAATGAAATTCAGCTTTGCCAAGTATATAAATATTCAGGGCTGTCAGGACTGTTTTGATACAATATGAAACAAAGCTTTTTCCCAAAGGAAAAATATGTACAATATTATCTTAATTTTGGTTGGCAATACTGAAAATTATATGGTTTAAAGCTAGTATTTTGATAAAGGGGAGTCTTCCAAGCCATAAGTTCTTTGGATTAGTACAAAGATCTGGTAATAATCAGGCAAAATCACTCCTAGCAAGTACACCACATCCAGCAAAACCTCCTGTGCTGGTGTCAGTATTTCTTGCATTTTTCCCCTATACGAAACTTGCTTTTCCACTGTTTGGATATTTGAAGGGATGCCTATTTTAACTTATTATAGAGTTAACTTAGAAGTTAATGCCTATTTTTCAAATACCTAGGTTTTGTACATTGCTTGTCTGACACACAGTTGTATCAAAGAACTACAGATGTAGTTGAAGAATTACTCACCCACGGAGGTCCTGCTCTGGTCTAGAACCTGTATCATGCCTCATGCAAAGACCTGATTTTTGTTACAGAGACTGCAATTAAAAGAGATTGTTTTCCTATCACAGAAAGCCAAGAGAAGAACATATTACTTTCAAAACAGATAAAGGGGGCTGTGACCACCATATCAGGAAAAAGCTCTTGTTCCCAGACTAATATACAGCATGTCTGAGTTATGAAGTACTTCACATACAGCTGGGAACATCAACTCTGCCTGAAATCATAAAAATTATTGCTGACAGCAGAAGAGAAATACTTTTGTCTCCCTCTAAGTCATGTACAAATCAACATTAACTATAGCAATGTATGTGTTAATCTGCCATGGATCTACCATTCAAGCTCTTCAATAGCATTATGTCAAGAAAGGTTGAGATTATGTGGGTTAACTACAAGCATTTTAAATATTACTACAAGGGGTTTAGCTATTCAGCACTTGCATACTCTGTGTCCTTTAAAATATGTTAAGGCTCACAGATTTTGTGATGAAGCTACACTTTAACGGGAAAACTGTACATTTGTTAAGATCAGGAAACTGCACTATGCAAAGAGGCTCAAATACTTTGGTAGAAAGAGTTACAAAAATCTAGTAATGAAAAATTTCATATGTGGGTTGAGGTATGAGAAACAACTCCGTGCTTGAGGCAGCTATATTCTGTAATGCTTAATTATTTACATCTAGTTTTATTTCCAGTGGTTATGAATGTCTTCTTTCTTCTCTCCCATAATTCTCTCCTCACCTCAAGGCCTTTGTGTCCCTCTACATCATCAATATGTTGGAGAAATTTCCCCTAAGAAGCTACGTGGATTTGCAAACTCTACTTCCTCTTTCTTTTGGTCACTGGGAAAAGCCGTAGGGCAAATTTTAGGACAAAGGTATAACGCAATGGATTACCCACACAATCCATTTCTGGATCCCTTCTACCTTTTGCTCCTTCCTCTGCTTTTCCATCCATCCCTTTCTCTCCTCAAAACCAATGTAATGAACTCTTATTCTGTACACATGTTTTATCCCTGCCAGGGAGCTGCTGGGCAGCCAGTCCCTGTGGCCCATGCTGATGGCTTCCTGTGGATTTCCAGCACTGGTTCAGCTGGTCACGCTTCCCTTCTTCCCTGAGTCCCCACCATATCTCCTCATGCAAAAAGAAGACCAGGAAGGCTGCAAAAAAGGTAACTGAAGGCTCCAGGTTCCTGTTCCTCACTTAATTTACAATTGTTTTGTGATTCTTGCTTTCCCCATACAGAAAAAATGAGCAGGACAAAGTTTCTCCCTGCTCATTTCCAACATGACTCTGTGAATACCTATATTTTTGTTGTAGTCTCCATATAGAACACAAAACAACTGCTCTCTGCAGTTCTATATTACAAAACCTTTTGCATTCAGCTGACATCACCTGTACTGTCAGTCCTTTGATTACCAATAAATGACAAATGAAAATGGCTGTTTGCACTGCAGGGCTCTGCACAGCCCCAGCCCATGCATGCAGGGCTGCCAGACACTTGAATCACCTGCTCAACAAACTTCTTAGGGAACAAACAGAGACGAATTAACATGGCAGGTCTCACTCTCCTTCTCCTCCACAGCCATAAGGCAGCTTTGGGGTGAAGGCCATCACCAAGCAGAGATTGATGACATCATGAAAGAGAAGGCAACAATGAAAAACACCAAGATCTTGAGTGTCCTGGAACTAGTGAAAGAACCAGCTTTCCGTTGGCAGCTGTACATGATAATTGTTCTGACCGCCACAGTTCAGCTATGTGGCATCAATGCAGTTGAGTGTATTTCCCCCTTAAATTCTCAAAACACTTATTGACGACCTTAAGGGAGACATGATGGCTCACAGGAGCTCCCTCCATTTTCCTCAGGCTTCTCAGGCCACACCTTGCTGTCTGCCAGCCCTTCTACAGGGCAGCAGCAGCCTGCAAAGCTGGGCTGGGCTCTCCATGTGACACCCCTCTGCCCAGCTCCAGTCCCTGCCAGAGTTACCTCCCTCCGTAGTCAGACTCACTGAACAGCCACCTCTGAGAGCAGCTACCAGGCTCCAGAACCCACTTTTACAAATGAGCCTCTACTGGCAAAATCTGCGGTGTAGTTTTTATGTGACTGCTGGGCTGCAGCTGCTGCTATTTGCCCCTGGCTCTTGGCACCCTGAGATGTTGGGATGGCTCTCTGCCCACTCTGCCCTCAAAGCTAACAATGAACATGCTCACTGTTCTGCAGCTTCTGCACTTCTGCTCGTCCTCACAGCAGAGCTTTTCTGGGATCCTCTTGACGCCACAGCTTTGCAGTTGCCTGCGTGACCCTTCTGCCTCTAACCTCACGATGCAGCAACATCTGTAAAGGAAATACACAACTGAGTCCAACACAGCTTAAACTGGAATCTTTATCATCTCAGCATGGCTCCAAAAACAAGCAAAGATATTTGAAAGGATGCTTGTTTTACCCCACCATGACTCCATAACCCACCCTCTTCTTCCTTGAGAATACCCTACAATGATATTTTTGGATGGGCTCTGAAGACACCATATACCTGGCTGCTTCTGAAATCACCTAAATCAGAATTCTGCAAACCTAATTACATTATAGCAGCTGCAGGTCCAATTAGCCCAGGATTTTATCTTTTATGAAATAATTAATGAATTAATTAAATGTTGTAATATTTTTGCCTGCTGATAAAGTAAATAGTACCAAAAAGAGTGCAGAATTCTAGATCACTCCAAAGCTGAGCTGCATGCTCCTTGATTAACAGCTCCTATCTAGGGCAGTGGCACACAGGTATGGGTAAGAAATCAGCTCTTTTCTTCTCTTACTGTTTTATGGGGTTTTTTTTCCAGATTTATTTTTACACTTCTGAAGTCCTCCAGGCTGCTGGCTTTGATGAGAGAATGGTCTCCTATATGACCCTCTCTATTGGACTCTCTGAACTCGTAGCTGCTGTAGTCTGTGTAAGTCACATTTCTATGGGAATGGGTCACAGTGTGCTCTCTGGCCCTGATATCAGTGTGATTTCTGCCCTTCAGAGCTCCATCATTGAGCGACTGGGCAGGAAAACGCTCATTAGAGGAGGCTATTGGATCATGAGTTCCCTGCTGGCTTGTATCACCGTGACTCTCTCCCTGCAGGTAAGGAAGTTCTCAAGGCAGATTTCTCTGCCTATTCTATTTCTAACTTTTGCTCATGGGCAGGACCACGCTGACGAGAAAGGAAAGTGAGGCTTAGATCAAGCTCCTCTATACTCAGGATTAAACTCCCTCTCAGCCAGTACTCTCTTGTACTCCTGCCTTCCTTTCAGCGTGACCCCATGACCTTAGCAAGGAGCACATGAAACACCGGCAGACTGGCACTGGATGCTCGTTTCATTGGACTCCAAGCACCAAACACTGGTCAGCACAGATCAAAAGACAGTCCAAGGAAAATGGCCCTTTCTACTCACACTGTTTCTAACAAGTAACAACAGAACCCCAGACTTCCTCCATCAGTGAATTTGAAATTTAGCTTTGCTGCAGAGGATGCTGGGGAGGCACTGTCTGTTCACAGACAGGAGACCAGTTCACCTCTCTAACAATGACATGTCCGTGTCCTTGCTGTGTCTTCTTCAGAAGCAAATCACCTGGGTTACCAGTACTCATCCAGAGCCACTCTATAGATACACTGTAAAATTAGCCTTGAAGCAAGGTGGCAGCAGACTTCCATTTTTGTTTTATTCATGGTCTCAAACACAGCAGAGAGAATCTTTTTTCCTAAAGCATCGAGTCTCTTTTCTGCTTGACTAAGATCTAGGAAAGCTCCTTTTCAGTACCAGTTATCAAATCTATATCTTTACAAAAGTGAAGAAAAATATGATTTGGCCTTCCCATATCTCTAAGGATTGGAGGAAGCACCATGAGGTCAAGAAGAAAGGAGGATAGGATGCAATAGTACTATCTGGACTTCCTTTAACAGAAACCTTCCAAGCAAACCTGCTTCTCTGCTCATCTAACAAACACCTCACTGCTCCATCCCCAGGAAAAGCACTCACATCTCTCTGTCAGTTCCCACACACTGAATATTTCCTTCTTGAGGTGACAGTGTTGGAAAAGGAGCATTTCTCTCCTACAGTTAACAGTTTTCACCCAGAAGTTTGTTATTGGTTTTTTCCCCCAGGACTGGTATTTCTGGATGCCATACTGCAGCCTGTGCCTCATTATCCTGTTTGCAGTTGTTTTTGCAGTTGGGCCAGGTAGGTGCTCAGTCAAAGGAAATAAAGAGATCAAGTCATGTGGGCTTATTAATATGGCTAGGAAAATACTGCATTATATTGCACAAGTAAATTCATTTAACAAAATCTTGTAGTGATTTAAATATAATGGGGCCAATCACTGGCCATAAACTTCAGCGCCATCAGGTTTGGGTTTTGTTAACAAGGGGAAAGGAATACACTGAAAAAATACAGCAAAAATAGAGCAAAAACAGATGGGTAAAAGATTTTAAAAAATGCTAGGAAAAAGAAAGAGAAAAAGAAAAGCAAGAGTTTCTTTTAATTCAGTGTTGTATAATGTTACATCTTATCCCACATAGACAGCAGTGCAGAAGACCTACTTTGGACTAATTCTTTTCCTAGCAATTATTGTCTGCTACTTTTTAAATTTTATTTTTTAAAGGCTATTAATTTTTAAAATATTTGCCTCCCCATATGTCAGGGTTGAATTATTTTCCTTACTCAAAACTGTTGAAAGCCTGTGACTTCAAAACATAACTGAAATACCCAGAAAGGGAAGCTGGGAAGATCACTCATTGGTGATCCAGCAGAATCATGCAGGCAATTCTTGTGAGCAATAATAATTGTCATTTCATTCTGACACAACTTCTTTCATGAGAAAATTTCAGGCTTTCTCAAGTGTAAACTACTTAATTCTTGGACCTCCCCAAAAATCTATTTGAATATTTTACCACTTTAATAAACTGATGTCTGTCTAGTGGTTTATAAAATGCCACCAACATTTTCATTTGTAAAAAAGAGCTACATACTCAAGTGTTCTGAATGCCAGTCCGTGACAGCAGCATCTATGTGCTGACTGTGACAGTACCACTCTATCCAAATGTTGAAACCAAACACATCAACAAGCAATAATTCTGATTCTTCTCTCCCTTCAGGTGGTGCCACAGTTTCCACCAGGGCTGAAATCTTCACGCTGTCCTGCAGACCACCTGCCTTTGTGATCGGCTCAGTTCTCAACTGGCTGGGAGTGTTCGTGGTCGGGACAACCTTCCCCTTCATTGTGGTGAGTGGCTTTGCCAGGGAGGCTCCCAAGGGCACCAAGTTTCAGTCGGCCACGAGGGTGGGAAGATGAGCAGCAGGACATGACAGTGCCATGTCAGCCTGGAGCAGTCTTGGCACCTGCCCTCCCAAGTCACTTTGGCAACTGAAGGGCCCTGATTTGCCCAAGATACTTATTCAGACTGAAATATTTTTCAAAGGTCAAAATTAAAAGAATTCCTTATCAAATTCAAAGTACTTTGGGACCCAAATACAAAAACTGTGCCAAGAAGGTGACTAAAGAAAAAATACGCTCATCTTGCTCACTTTCTCCCTCTGCTCTTTCCCTGCAGGAAAGACTCAAACACTTCTGCTTCCTCATCTTTATGGGGGTACTTTTCACTTCAGGGATGATTGTCCACCTGTTCCTTCCAGAAACAAAAGGGAAATCAATCATAGAAATCACAGAAGAATTCAATAAGCTAAACTTTAAAAATAAGCATGTTCCAACAGCTCCAAATCATGTCACAGAGGATTACACCTTCTGCACCAGGCTTTGACCAGACATAGGGGGGAATCAGGCTTTCTTAAAAAGAAGGGAAAAAAAGACATTTGTCATTTTCTGACTAGTAAGTCGATCCAAATGGATTGTCAGCTTTCCTATTGGTCATTTACAAGGTTCCCATTTTGCCAAACCAGCTCCTTTCTCAAGCACTCCACTCTGGGCAGCTCTGAAAAGGGATGAGGGCTGATATTACAGCATAGACTCATGTGAATCATGAGCATTTTGGCTTAACTTGCTGATGTGCAAATCTTAACAGAGCAACTAATACACACTGAAACTACATGTAGAATTTATAAACACTCTGCTGACCACAGAGAAAGGAAAGACCTGTAATTCCCTCTCTCTCTATGATTTCTGAGTATGTTTTTACAGCCCTGAAATGAGAACAGTGAAGTTCTTGGCTTGCTGTCTCTGGCTGGGGTTCAATCCATAACAGATTAAAGAAAAAATTTAGTGGAATAGGAGATAAATTCTTTGTTTCTCTAGACTGAACTGCATAACCAAACCTTGCCAGGTTCCCATGCACAGTGCCATATTGTCCTTGTGTAGTATCTAGTTTGACAGACTTCGACCATTCAGCACCAACAGAATTAAAGGACTGAAGGGTGGAATCCAGGCACCATAAACCCAAGCACCTACAGTCATTTTAGATACTCTGTGCTGTCCTGTCCATCATTTTTGTCATCTCCAGTCTGCAGCTCCTCTTCCAGGACCAGAGTTCCCACAGATCCCTCGTGGGCTGTGGATCCCACAGCAACTGAGCTGCTGCTTTCCTTGTGTGACTTTTGGCTACATGGACCAAATTTAGCCCAGAAGAACCACCTCAGCATGGAACTGATTTCACCAGAAAACTTTTTTTGAAATATGCAGATTCATGGGATTTTTATTTTCTTTTGAAAGTGCCTAATATTCTGCATGTTTCTCTCTATTAATGAGAGGCTCACATGGTCCTAGTAGCAAAGCAATACTTTCATGTTCAGGAGGAACATGGACAAAGCTAAGGCTTACAGTGGAGCACTCTATATAATTTGAAGTTCAAACTCTAGACTTGCACAGTAAAATAAATGGGTTTACCTCTGCTCCTGCTTTGACTGTCATATTTACTTCAGCTCAAATAGGGTTATTCAAAATGAGAATTCAACTTTTCATCTTAACTGCTGCTTATTTTTAATTGCAAATGTTAAACATAAAAACATAATAAAAATGGCAGATTGCCTTGTAATAAAACTTCTGGCCTCCACTAATATTTTTTTCTTCACGTCATGACCTCCTTCAGGAACAGCTGACTAGAAAAAGATATTGGCATGCATACTCTTCCATGATTGGGGATTTTCATTATTACTATCTTTATTATTGAGGGACACTTAAGACTACTGACTAAAATATAACTACATAACTATAACTATATATCTACAAAACGTGGAGTGTCCTTAGAGTCAGAAAACTCAGTAATTTTGTAGTGTTCCATATACACATAATATGATCAAAAACTACCAGTCTTTTGGAGACAGCTACCAATATAGAAAGGGAAGCTCAACGTTTTGCAAAACAGATTCTCTTTTCCCAATCAGTCACTCCGGAAACATCCTTCATTCCATTCCAACAATCCCTGAAGCCTTTGGAAACGAGAGCAGAGTGGCTCACTAGTGAGCCCCTTCTCTGATCCCAGTTATTCATTAGGTGTGATTGGGAAAGCTCTTCCCCATAAGATCCTCGGCAGGAAGTGAGTGGGTGCCCTCTGGAACATTAATGTGACAACGAAGCGGAACAGCTCTTTGGAGCACAGGTCAACCTTAGCCTGTGCTCAGTGGAGCAAGAGCTGTATTGTGGGAACACTCTGGTCAAGGGATGAAACAGCAAAAATGTCTGGTTCAAATATACGTGTGAGGTGACAGGGACAAAGAGGATAGTCATCCAGAAGCTTCAGGAACATGTACTACATTTTCTTCCAGGCATACCAGCTGATGGGTAAGATATGTCTCAAATACTAACTGAGGCACATGTAAACACTTGAAAACTGGATCAGTGAACTGCTGTCAGATGGACACAAAAAACGTGGATCTGGTCTTGCTGGCCTGTATGAAGGAAGGCTTAGCACAGCTTTGCATTTGTGTGTCTGTAAAATTGCAAGATCAATGACTAAATGGCCTGATGTTGTGAGATTTACTGTCCTGAGCACAAATATCACTAAAGGATACCTCTAAGATACCTGCCAATTACTTTGTTAGCACTAATAAAGAAACTGCACATCTACTGAGGGGGCCTCAGCACAGTGTAAGCAACAACAGCACAGAAGCAGTACAGTCACTAATCACCATAAACGCAAAAGACATCACACATTATGGGAGTCATGAGAGGAAGACTCTTAACCTACTCAAAGCAGGAATCCTAAATTAATGTCCAAGAGCAAAGAGTGTAAGTTACAATGTGTGTAAATACATGTAGAAGAGGGTGAGGTACAACATAAGAAAATATGTTCAATAGACTGCATTTGAATGTCCCATGCCAAAAGCTACGTGTTATTGCCTGCTTGTGGCTTCCCCCAATATCATCTGAGCAAGACAGATACCAGCAGCCAACATGGCATTTCTTCCCTCTATCAGATGCACACCATGTTATTTCAACTTTGTATAACTTTACAGAAAAGGAAATTAATTCTTAGCATCAAAGGGACAGTCTTGTTTGTGCTCTAACAACAGATTATCTGCTGGAGAACCTAAACTGGAAACAAATCCCCCCATGAACTCTCAGCACACATCAAGAGCAAAGTCAAGACCACGACGAGGCTGTGCAGTGATGGGAGGTCAGGTGCTGCCACACGCTGCATTTCAGCCATTAGCTGGAGAATCTGTGAATATGCTTTGCATGTGATATATTTTCCAGTAAATATGACTGCTTGCATCCAATAAGCCCTCTATGATTTCTTCCTCCTATTCTTTAACTGAAGTGTAAATGGCAAGTGATAACAAGCCATTTACCAACTCAATAAATACAAACCCCTCCTAATTGTGAAATAAATGAAGTTAAAGCCTTCGAATCTTCTCTCAGAAAAACAGAGACATCAATCCAGCTGTGGAGGTTACAAAACAGTTCCAAAACAACCTTTTTTTCATCACAGGCACAGAAATAAGTATACTGACTAATGGAAATGCCAGACAAAAATGTGCATAATGAATTTTTTTCTCTACTAGCAAAGGAAAACCAGCTACTATTAAATACTGAGCTCACCAAGCCTGGTGTGCCACTGTGGAATCACTAAGATTGCACCACATTTCAAAATCGTGGAGCAGTTCAGTTCCTTTCAGTAATGATTAAGTTACGATGTGCTCCAGTTACTGTCACGTGAAGACAGGATAGATCTTTCCTGTTATATGTCAAAGTCCTATAGTTCATTGTCCAAGCCCCATCGAAGACTCCCAACAGATCATTTTGTCTCTGCGTTTCTCAGTTTGTCCTGAAAACTGAGCAAAGTCACGATTATGGTAAACCTGTTTAAAATTGTTGTCTCAGCTCTCTATCTCCCCAGCACAAGACAGTGCTCATGAAGTGAACAGGTTCCCTGCAAGGGAGACCAACTTGGTTATTTGGACATAACCATTGGTTGAAATATTTAATCCAACAATCCTAAACTTTGTACCACCGCTGAAATGGGCGTAATCAACTCAAAAGCCTCCGAAGTAAAATTTAACTTCAGTGACATGGGACCAGTTCCCTGATGCTGCTGTTGTATAACGTGAGCCCTTGGCTCCTTTGGCAGGTACCTGCCGGGGAGCAAGAGGCTCTCTCCTCGAGATGGCTGCCTTCTTCTCCAACCTGGTGAGTATCTGCTCACTTCTTCTCAGGGCTATGGCTTAGAAAAGACAAAGCTAACAAAATACAGAAGATTCAGATTCTTTAAGGATTTTAAGTCCCTTTGGTACAGAGACTGGCTTTCCTCTCTGTGTTTAAACATCACCAAGAACAATGGGGCCATGAAGATTGTGCTGCATGGTCTTTTCTATGCAACAACATGAAATGAAATGAATGAATGAAATGAAATAAAATAAAAATAAAAACAGCTCTGGCAGTTCCACCATTGACAATGCTACTTTACTTCTGTCTTCTGAATTACTGAAACAATACTAATTGTTAACCACTCTGATTACTTCCCAAAATAATGAATATTTTAACCTTGCTGCGAAAGGCTGAGAAACCATGACATAAGGTTTAAAATAAATTACTTTCTTCATTTCATCAAGAGACCATCAATATAATCCACTGAGAGTTTCCACGGTCTTACACAGGGAAGAAGTGATGTGTATTGTTGCTTTGTTTCTCTTAAAAAAAAAAAAGGAAGAGTGAGAGGGTGAGTTCTTAATTTGTTTGAATGGTCTTGCCAATTAGCAAATCCATTGAATTTGAGAGAGGATTTTTAAGGAAATTTAGAGTCTTCTTTCTGATCCACAGCTTCCTGGTTCTTGTCATGTGATAATTCCAGAAATCCAGATGTGGCCCAATTAAATAACAATCTGTTGAAAGATGGACTTAAGGTCTAAGTAGTTACTGTTATGTTTTCTCCTTATTTACAGTTAAAATTATTTCATTCATCAGAAAGTGTATTTCAGTCCCTAATCCTTGAGCAAGGAAGTTCTAGGCAGACAGTATCTCACTAACTTGGAAGATGCCAAGCCCTTCAATATGCAAGCACACCATTTCATGGTTAAATAAATAGAAAAAATAAAATATTGAGAAAGGAGAAATGAAATCCCAAATCAAATTCAGGAAGATTTTTATTTGAATGTAATTACAGGGGCTATTCCCATAATTATAACTATATTTATGTTATATTTATATTGGGTAATTATAGTCCATGCCTTCCTGAAAAAGCTGAATGTCAAAAGGGTATTTTCTCAATTATGCTTAAAGATACAATGCAGTCAGAAACTAGAGCAGAGAGTATAATAATATGTTGTTGATTTTTAATGCTGTACTTCTGAGACACAGCATTATGGTTTGGTGCACATCAGTTATTGTCGACTGCAGACAAGGGAACTGATTCTCTCTTCCCTGCATCCAGGACTGACACCTTTATTCAGCCAACCTGTCAGATATTGTGGGCATAGAGTGAGAGCTGCACCCTTGGGAACATCTCTTAAAACTCCTTTTTCTTCTTGCAAGCAGAGTGATGGATTATCACCCTTACAGTGGCAGGTAGTTTGCTACGGCACTGTGGATGATGAGAGTGTTTCAGGAGTAGATTAGAGGGATATTGAAAAATGTTTATATTCAAGAGGATTTGAAGTAGACAAAGAAGAAGGACCAGTGTGGCTTTGGCCCTGCATAGATCTAGACTAATGAGAAGCTGATGGAGCATTTTATGTTTGCTTTGCAGGTTCAGTTCCGGGGACTGTATCAAATGATCTTAGTGCTGGGAATTGGTGGTAGCTTCCCATATGGATTCCACATTTCTGTAATCAACTATCCTTCTGTGGTAAGGAGCCATCTCCCTGAGGCTGATAACACAAATGGAGTTCTCCCATAAATCTCAGATTTACTGACCATTCACAGTCTGTGCCTTTTCTTTGGCTAACAGTAACATGACATGTGCAGAGAACTTTTTCTCCTTTAAAGAACAGGACAGCATTCTCTGTTTTAAATAAGTTTTTACCACATAGTATACAAGTCCCCATAGAAGGATAACAAATGTGCTCTTAGCATGCTTGCCAGGAAGCTCTCTGAGTGATATAAACTTGTAGATTTTGCAGTGTGATCTCAGTGAACTTGTTTTACTAAGAAAGACTCAAAATAAATCTAATATCAGAACCACAGGCTCCATCTGAAATACAACATCCAAATAATATGAAGGGATCTTACACCCCTTATCCGGTCAAATCTCATTCTATTTTTCAGCACATCAGGAAGTTTATTAACGAAACGTGGATCGAGCGACACGGCTCCCCCCTCCATCCCGAGACAATCATGCTGCTGTGGTCCTTCATCGTGTCTGTTTATGGGATAGGAGGGCTCCTGGGGTCCCTCTTCTGTACCTACGTGACTACAAAATACAGGAAGTGAGTGCTTCTTGTAGCAGTTCCACAGTCAGAGAGCGCAGGGAAATACCAAGGTGAACAAATGAAGCTCTTTTTGGTTGAAGCAGTCTGGTCACACACAACGGGTTGGGTTTCCCAGCACATCCACCTCTTCCAGGTAGCAAACAGCCTTCTGCCTTGTTTATCTGCCCTCCCCAGGGAATTGTACTCTGTAAAGGCTGCAGTCATCATCACATCACCAGATCAGTGCCTCTGGGAGTAGTGGCATAGGGTCACATTCTCTTCAATGTCCCCTATGGCTCTCATAAAGGTCTCCCAAGCTTTACAAACCCCAGTGAAAGAGCTGTGTGTCTTGTGTTGTAACACATTATATGCAGTTACTCAAACACCTGGAAGATATCCTTAAGTGACAAAGAAGAACTAGATTTCCGTTTAAATACACTCATTTTGGGGTACAGACATTATATTAAATATTCAGATCCAGCCTAATGAAAATATGAACAAAAGAGAAAAAATAAATTGCCTGTAAGTACACTGTAAAGATACAACCAGCACCAAAACAAACGTCCAAGAGGCATCTCTGTTCTTGGGAATCCATTGTACTGAAAGTCAGTTCCCAAGCTATCTTTCCCACTAGATGGAGGAAGGATCCCTCACCAGTGTGGTCTGTTCTCAGTGCCTTGTGTGTAACACCACTGATTTCGTTTGCAGAGCAATTGGCAAATATATCTACTTGGTGTGACCACTTAAAGATCTGCTCCACAACACATTGATCCAGAGGCCCCTCATATGGGTCTCATCAAACCATCTTAGCCTGCCTGCAATTGTGTTCTTTCCAATCAGGTAAGTGCCCCCAAGAGATTTCTTGTGGGACACTGCCTCATCCCACACACACAGGGTCTCCTGAGACTGGAAACAAGATCATGCACTTCTCCCATGGGTCATTTAACCCATGATAACCTAATTGCTGAATCCCAGACTAAACACAAGGGTCTCTGTGAATCCTTAATGTGTGCAAGGGGACTCTTGTCTAACAGGCATCACAGCAAAACATCTGAGTGCAAAAGACTTTGAAACTTTGATTTGAGCCTGAAGCATCAGGGCTGTGAACACAGCAGGCCACAATTCATACAGAGGCAGTTTTGAAATGATATACGCCTCTAAAAACTCTTTCTGTCATCTCAGATCACACCCATTTAGCCAAGAGTATCTTTAATATGAGCCATTCTAGAATGGGACCTGTGGATTCAGACTGTTTTTGGGAGACAACCTGGCATTTTAAGAGGAGTTATAGCCATTTAAAAATCTTGCTGATAAAATGGGCCAGTTCTTCGATCTCTTCCCCATTTGTACTGTGGAAATGCTGACAAAGCATTCCAACTCTTTCAATTCTGAGCTCAAAAATAATCAATTAATTCAAATCTAAAGGATCCTAAAATTTCAAAGAATCATTTTGACTATCCAAAGTCAAAATTATTTCATCCGTTCCTCAAAACAGTAGGAATGGCTCTACCACGCTTCCTGTCAAAGCAAGAGTAGTTCAAAAGAGTACAAAAGGTTCACATTTCACACTAAATTCTCAAGGCCTTTTGAGATTTTTTGTTTGGGTTTTGTTTTGTTTGTTTGTTTTCAGAAAAAAGTGCCAAATATTCACCAACCTGATCATGCTGGCAGCTGCACTTTTCATGGCCTTCAGTAAAACAGCCAAATCCTTTGAGATGATTCTGGTCGGGCGCCTTCTCTACGGCATTGGTTCAGGTATGTGCTTGTGCCAGTGGGGACTGCAAGAGTCCCTGCTGTTCTGGGATTGTCTCTGCAGCCATTCTTGGAGAATGATTTTTAAAGTAATTATACTAGGCACTTAATAAAAGTGAAAGACATCATCCCTTTTGCAAGAGATTGTAATCTAAATATCAGAGTGAATGGAAACTGTAAGAGAGGATGGAGTCAGAAAGTTAAGCTTTTCTAAATATTTTAACAGTCATTTATCCTCCTCTGTGTTCAAGGTTTTTCTATGTATATACATCCTCAGTATGTAGGAGAGATTTCACCCAAGAAGCTGCGTGGATTTGCCAACTCCACCGTTTCTGTTTTTCTGACCCTGGGAAAACTCACAGGACAGGTCGTTGGACTACGGTAAATTCTCCAATCTTTTGATCAGGTTACACTAAAAGTACAAATCTTTCTACAACCTTACCTTCCACCTAGTCAGTGACTGAGAAACACTCCCATCCTCCCTAGGAGGACCGTCACATCCACCTTAGTTTTAAGGCAGACATTTAATTTTGAATAAAGAAGGCAGAAAATTAATTACACATAATATGATTTCTTCTTATTTCCACACCTTTTCTACTGGGGGACTTCCCCTTCAAAATTTACTGTACTTACATAAAAAAGTTTTGGTCCTGTGGCTAAACAGTGGTCAAATGAGTCTCATCAGCTCTCTAGACATTATACTGGGTCCCAATGATATTTAGAAAGTTTTTCAAAATATCAAATAATTCCTTTAAAATAAAATTGTCAGGAATAAAAATAGCAAAATTTGTGAAATTTGCCAAATTATGAATTCAGGGTTTTGCTCCACTGCACTCTTGAATGGGATCTGAGCAACCTTCATCACTCAGAAAAACTTCCTGAACATTCATTCCATTATTTCAGCATTTTTGTTTCACATACACTTTCCAGGGAGATTTTAGGAAGCGAAGCTATGTGGCCATGGTTGTTAGCATCTAGTGGACTTTCAGCATTGGTTCAACTGGTTACCCTCCCATTTTTCCCTGATTCACCATCCTACCTCCTGATACAGAAGGGTAATGAGGAAGCCTGCAGGAAAGGTAGAGTGTCTGCTTTCCTCACTTACTTCACTTCCTTTGCTGTGTTAGGGTGACAGCCCGTGCAGAAGACAAGCAGGGCAGAGCTGTACAGCACAGTGCAGTGCCACGGAGCAGAGGCAGTTTCAAACACAACAGATGAGGTCCCTATGACAATATGTCTCTATTAACCTGAGCCTCACTCAGTCTCATTAAGACAAGAAACATAGTTATGTATCAGCATGTCTAGCATTTCCCACTTTGGTGGGCACTGCTTTGCTTCTTTAAAGGAAACGGTTTAGGCAGCTCTTTTTTCAAATTCAATAACCTGTACTTAAGTGTTGACTTTGTTTACAATTAGGTCAACTCCACGTTAGAAAGCTACACTATACTGACAACCAGTGAGTCAAAATCCTTCTGAGTGCCCACTGCCCCAGCCCCAACCACACAGAAGAAGCAGCGCCACCATCTCACCAATGGACAGGCAGACTAAAGGGTTTAATGTAACCACTGCTGATGGAGCTGCAGAGGTAGAACAATCCACCTCCCTCTTTCTCTCCAACAGCCATCAGGAAGCTCTGGGGGGAAGGAGACCACCAAGCAGAAATCGATGACATTATGAAGGAGAAGGGTGCAATGGGGAGCACGAAAACCTTGCGTGTCCTCGAAGTGATCAAAGAGCCATCTTTGCGCTGGCAGCTTTACTTCATGATGACTGTTATGACCACCCTGCAGCTCAGTGGAATCAATGCAGTTGAGTGCCCTCTTTATCCCCAGCACAAGGGACAACACTAGGCAGCATAACAAACCCCTCTAAGTCAGTGTTATTATACCAGCTTAGAATTGCACCTCAATGCAATGCTTTTTTCACAGGTGCATTTCCTCTCTGCATTTTTCAGATATACTTCTACTCTTTTGAAGTGTTCCACACAGCCAAGTTTGAAGAATACCTTATCCCATATGCATCCCTGGGAATTGGGTTGTGTGAATGCTTATCCTCTATACTGTGTGTAAGTCTTTTCAGACTTGAGTTTGAAGGAAAAATTTAATGTGGTCAACAATTGTATTTTTCCTTTCCTATGACTGGGCTTGGGGGAGATTTGCATAACCTAAGACACATCTTCCTGCTTCTGCAGAACCACATGCAGGATAAAAGGCAGTTCTTGTTCCAGATTACTTGCATGAGTGTATGTCTTTAGACTAAATTTTATTCTGTAAAATAATTTTCTGATATTCTGGATTAGGTGTGGGTATGCATGTGTGCACATATGCCAGCAGGCAAGAAAGGGAACTGTCTAAAACCAGCCTAAGGTTGACTAATAAACACAGTTTTGTTAATTATAAATTAATTTGAAAAAGTTAATCTAACTCACTAGGAATTAAGAGACTTAAATGACATTGATTTATGGATATTACTCATATAAGTTTTCTGCAAAGAATACGTGGAGAGGGGAGGAATTATTTAATTTGAGAACTGGGATTTATGACCCGTGTTTTCTGCTTTTCAGAGCAGCCTCATAGACCGGTTTGGGAGGAAGGTGCTGCTTTGGACAGGATACACACTGATGAGTTCTGTGCTAGCACTGCTTACCATGACCCTGTCCCTGCAGGTAAGGAGGCAGCAGCCTTCTGGCCCCTTACTCAGCACCAGCCCACCTTTCCAGTCTTACCTCACAGGATATGTACAAAAACCTGAGCCAGTGGCAGAAAATACAGAGCTCTGCCATTCTGTCACGTGTCTAACCATTTGATATCACCCATTTCTCCCCCTCAGCATCGTTTTTTCTGGATGCATTACTTCAGCATTATCTTGATCTTCCTGTTCGTTGTCTTCTATGGAAGTGGACCATGTGAGTACAGCAATGGCTGTGTTGGGAGGAAATTTTGTACCAGCAACACTATTGGCAAAGGAAGAACAGACTAGTGCCATGGTGAAAAAGTTCTGGAAATCAAGGAAGGAAGGACAAACATGTACAAGTGGGAAACAGGGAAAGGATATAGACACCTTGGATTTTATTGCTGATCACAAGATCTAAATAATTTAAAATGCAGTATCATCTCCAGAGGGTTTGAGAATGAAATTTCAGAATGATTTTTAAAATACTCAGCTAAAAACAGGAATCTAAGCATTGCAATGTATGTCACAGTACTCATCTTGCCTATATGTTATAGTAATCATTTTCATTAACCTAGTAAGTTAACCTTATGCCTACCAAAATGCTTCAGGTGGAACTGACTGCAGGAGCCAAAAGGGGAGCTGGTTTTATAAATCATTGCACCACTAATGGCTACCAGTGCAATGTGGAACTGCACAGACCCACTGGTACCAGAAAAACAATTCCAGTACACATGAGAGAAACCTAAATTAACAGCTGCAGCCCCTTTCTGGAATCAAGGTCTTTCACCCTCATAGCAGTGGCCACCTACCAACAGGCCACCTATTCTACCTGTCTGTGATCTGCCACTGCCATTGGGAGTGACTTCAGCAGGAGCAAGGAAACGAACATGCCTGGTTTGTGTTTGGCTTTTCTTTTTCAGCTGGAGCCTCTGTAGCTGTCATGGTTGAAATCTTCAGCCAGTCATACAGACCATCAGCCTTTCTGATCATTGGCTGTATCAACTGGATGGGACTGTTCGTACTTGGGGTGATTTTTCCACTGCTTGTTGTAAGTGACTCTAAGTGGATCCCTCCTTCCAGGAGAATCCATTTCTGAATGCTGACAGGGAGCAAAATAACAGCAATAAATTGCAATGACATGCAAAGCTTAGAGCTCTGTTCAAATACCAAACCTGTTCAGGAACTCTCCAAGCCTGTCAGAGGAGCAGCAACAGGACTCAGGTCAAACATGGCCAGTGGAAACTCCTGGTTTGATACCTGTCCTGGATTGTGTACTGAGCACACTTTTGAATTTTAATTTCAAAGACATGGGCTTGCAGTAAAAGGCAGGGAAACAGAAATGAGATTCTTGTTTTCCTTACAGTGTCTCATTTCTGCTTGCAGGATAACCTTGGACCCTTCTGCTTCCTCATCTTTTTGGCAATTCTTGCTTTATCAGCAATTTTCATTTACCTATATCTTCCTGAGACCAAGGGAAAGTCAATCATGGAAATAAAAGCAGAGTTCAACAAACTAAACTTTGGGAAAAAAGAAACCTCCTTCACCGAAAATAACTTTCCTAAGGAACAGTTGGCTTGCACGAAGCTCTGAGTGTTCAGAGGAGAAATTTGCATCTCTTAGAAAAGACAGGAAACAATGTTGCAATAGAACTAAAAAGGAAACATTAAAACCAGACTGCAAGATCTTCTGTCTCATTTATTTTTTCTTTTCCCTTTTCCTTTTCTTTTCTTTTTTTTTTTTTTTTTTAATAGCTATGAAACTCATCATGCCAGAGTTCTATTTCTGGATGATATCTAAATGTTTTCGCTGGAAATTTCCCCACTCAGTTTCAAGACATAAAGGTTTTTTTCACATTAAAAACCCTTTTATGGTAGTACATCTTAAGAATTTTTAAAACATTCTGTTAACAGTCCACAGGGCCCAAAGAAGAACATACACATAGGCTCTGCTCACAGTCCTGGACCCACAGCCCTGGGCCTCAGCTGGTGTCCCCTGTTCCCAGGGTCCTGCCCAGTGCCACAGATACCTGAGCAGTCTGTTATTGGCCTTTCCTAAAGGAGACCTCACTAGCAGGAAGTACCTCATAACCAGGAACCTGCTGGAAAACAGCTCAGAGAAGAGTATCAGAAATATGAAAGACTAAGTAAAATAATTTAAGAGGACAAACCGAGAGAAAGAAGGATTAAGAAGGCTAAATGTCATGAGGATGGGGAAACACAGAAGTCTGAAGTACTTGGCTAGCAGGCAGACAGAGGAAAAGCTAGATGTGGCATTTAGGGTGACCTGAGCAGACATGGACTAAAAACTTGGCACAGCAAATGAGGAAAAAAGGTTCCAGCATGACAACAGAAACAAATATTGAAAGTGAAATTGTACTGTGCAACAAACCTTCTGGAGGTGTAATGGAAAGCTCAGTGGAGAACATGCCAGTAACTCTAGGCAGGGAGAAGGACCTACCAAACTGACATATTATTGTATGCAAAAGAAGAAAAATGGCTGCTATAAAGTAAAGTAAAGGACACTCCCAAGAGCATCTCCGGTGTCTAAGGAACTGATTTCCAACCTGGTACATCAGCTTCTGGGAATTACATCAGATGTTTTCAGAGAGGAAAGAGTTTGTTTTGGAAATGTTTTCCTTGTTATGTAAGCAAGCTGCAAGTAAGGAGTGATATTGTACCCAGCAGTAAAAATAGGCTGTGAATTTCATTGGAAATAGCCTAAGTTTTTCCAAGTGACCACTAACAAGTATATTTGTGACAAGATTTATGACTAAAAGCTTTGGGTCATGCCACCTGCTTTCCACTAACCGCTGAAGAAAAAAATAATCAGTATTAAAAACTACAGTTCTTCTCCTTACAGATTCAGGTGTCACTTGAGTTTGTTTTTAATGCACTGACTTAGGAAACGTGCTCTGAAAAGGCCCTTCGTAGAAACAGATTTTACTTCTGGTGTTTTTTGAGGGTCTTCATTATTTTCAGAATGCTTTGCATATAGGAGACACAATCCACTGACATGGGCTGTAGGTGAACACTGACACATAGTAATTCATCTCCCGAATTTGTATTTACTGACTTTTTTACAGCAAGGGAGCTACAGTGAAGGAACTGACTTAAAACCAACATACACCACACAACCATAGAATCACAGAATGGCTTGGGCTGGAAGGGACCTTAAAGATCATCCAATTCCAACCCCTCAGCCATGGGCAGGGATGTCACCCACTAGATTGAGTTGCTCAGGGCCCAGGTCTGACCTTGAACAAAATCAGCTTAAGCATGTTCTTACAGAGGCTTTCACCATTTAAAAAGTATTGGCTTAAATTACATTGTTAGAGTACAAACATTTAGTCTGAGCTATGGAAAGCTCTTCCTCTTTTCCAAAGCCTGGAGAACCAAGTGAGTAGAAAAGGCCTTACCTCAGAAACTACTGGGCATAAAGACACTCATCACCTTTAACATGGAGAGATTAACAAACCATTTATTTTACTCCCATCAGCATTTTCAACCTGCTCTCCCCACACATCTCACTGCAAACACCCCCTGCCCAGTGCCATATGATCCCTCTAAATCACTTCTCTCATGTAAGGCTCAACTAAGCAGCAATAAGAACTGATCCCAGCTCTGCCACATACTCCACTCTGGATAAAAGCCTCTCATGTCAGAATGCCTGTGGATTTCCTATCTCTCAAGAGTTATGACTGCTATGGGACTATTTGCACAACAAAGGAGCAAGTTGAAAACAAGCCTTCTCCAAGCGTGTAGAAACCAGTGCTCACCACAGTGGAAAATCAAGATCCTGATTTTAAGGCATCTTTGTCATGACTTAGTCATGGTTCAGGAAAGGTCTGCACAACATGTGCTACTGGGGATTTTCTGTTATGGTCTATTCCACAGAAAGAGTTCCAGACCTCACAACTGAGTCATCCATCTTTTTTTTTTTTTTAATAATTATAAGACTTGCATAAAGAGGTACATTATAACTCTCTGTAACACTCGTTTTTTCACTGGTTTCACAGTCAGGCTGTGTCCAAATATGAAGTGTCACCTTGGATGCTGTGGTTTCCAGAGTGCAAAAGCCAGGTTCCCTCCCAGGACAGCCCACTGGCAGTCTGTGTGAGCAGCCTGCAGGTGGCACATGCAGCCTTGTCTCTCTCGAGGCACTCCCACCCCTCCCGGTGCACCTATGGAAAGTATCACTGACTATTTAAAGGCTCCCGAGGTGCTCACCAGCACAGTGGGGGGAGCCAGCTTGCAGGTGAGTTAGAAACAAAGCTGTGAAAGAAAACCTGCTTGTGATCCAAAGATGCCTAAATTCATTGTTAACACAAATATAAGCAAGGATAAGATTCCAGAATCTTTTACAGGGGAGCTGACCCAACAGTTATCAAAAGCATTGGACAAACCAGCACAGGTAAGTCCAGATGCTCAAATGTTTTCCTTCTTTAGTCAGTTGTGCCTATGCAACGAGCCACTTCTCAGTGACAGCCTTGATAAACTAATATGCCTAATGACTCACCAGTATTTGCAGTCCTCTCTCTGTGAAAATATCAAATACTTGTTTGCTGTAACTTGAGGTCTCAAAGCACTGAAGTATCTAAACAAGCTTTGTGTTGGATGATATTCCCTATAGGTCTCTGTGTAGGTGAAGACATGGGATGTGTGTGGGTGTGTGTGCACAGGTATCTCTGTGAATACCCCTCAAGAACCTGGCTGACTGAAAGCGAAAGTCACCCTCAGCTTCCTCACTGAGACCTGCTGAGTATGTGCTTGTTATCTGCCACCAAATTGCCTGTAGCCTGGTGGTTACAGTTGAATTAAAATATGAGTCATTCAGCTTGCTTGGACATCTAGCAAAAAACTAGTATTCTTATGTAAAACTGATGTGTTCTATCAATCTTTTAAAAAAAGCCAATGTTTTTTATCAGTCTAGCAAACAAGAACTTGCTGATGGGGGCATGGGGGTGTGTCAGCTGGTGGTTCTTGCATAACAGCTCCTGAATATAAAGCTAGAGGCCAGGGCTGGGATGCAGCTGGAACAGGTTTGTGCAGCTGTGTGGAAAGGATATGTAACGGGACTTAGAAATATACAGGGAATAACAAAGAGATTTTTCTGAAGAGGACATACAAGCTTTTCGTGACAAAGGAGGCAATAGGAAAGGGAGAGTCTCTTAGTTATAACACAGAAAGAAGGAAAGGATTAGGCTGGGCTGGAATGCAGAGCTTTCCTCTCACAGGAAACTGTACCACTTGAAAAACATACTGATTTTTAATCAAATAAGGTTTTTTCCTACTGGATGAACTGTTTCAAATATTTTCAAACTGCTCTAAGAAGAAAATAATGCCCATTAATGCTTTAGCTTGATTTTATTATTTTTTTAGATAATAATAACCTGCTTCCAGGGTAGATGTTAAAGACATACATGTACCTACATTTGGCATAAAGTTGAGACTGCACAGTGTCCAGGCAGGGGAGAACAAGGCCAAGTAAGTGGTACCTCAGTATGATCTCCTTGGCTTGTCCTGGACTGCTGTGGTCTGATGCACCTTGCACCCAAACAAGCTGTAAATGATGGCCAAGACTAATTACCCAGACAACTCCTGGTACTCAGGCTGGCTTGTTTTACCAAGAGGGTTAATTGCTGCTGAGTTCCAACGATGCGCTGCTAATAAACGTGGGTAAGAACAGGACAGAAGTTCGATGGATGCCAAAGGAATTGATCCCCAGATTCCCCAGTGTGTGGATCTGACACTGTGTATTAGCAGCAGGGAAAATCGCAGGCTGGTCATTAATATTAACATAGATACTTTCTTCTATTTTTCCTGATATCAAGAACAAAAGTAGGATTAGGCTGTATTTTGTTTAATGAGGGGGATGTTGATTTAGACCTCTGCTGTGTCAGTTCACATTTACCTCAGCAGGGAAGACTGCAGCAGGAGCCAGTGAGGTGCAAAATCTCTCTGGAACGCAGTGCGGCAGCAATGCAATTGCACCCCCCCATCCCTGACCTTCCCACAGGGCAGGGAGGGCCTGGTGGCTTGGAAGAGGTTCTGGAGATATTGCAGGTCATTGAGCTCCTGGAACACCTGGACTAGGAATCAAGACTCCCAAGCCTAAATAGTAAGGTGTCTTTGTAGCTTGACACAGCAGTGACTGTCTTGGAGTAGAATCCAAATCTAGACAGTAAGAAGTCAACACATGAAAAGCATGCACCTATTTTCACTGCAGTTCAGGTACAGAAATACCTTCCTGGATTTTCTAAACTTTTCTTAATATGGCAAAGGAAAATAATATTCCTTTTCTTCTTCCCACAGTATCTAGCAATACAGATCTCTCCTGATCAGATGATGTCCTTCGGTGGCTCCACAGACCCTTGTGCTATATGCTTTCTCTACAGCATTGGCAAGATAGGGGAGCAGGAGAACAAGGTCTACTCCAAATTGCTTTGTGATCTGCTGAATAAAGAGCTGAAAATACCACCTGAGAGGTGAGCCCACACAGCAACTTGTCTGACATGACTTTCCATAGATTGTGAAAACTATTCATCCCAGACTTTTCCTCTGGTGTTCTTTGTTAATGTGCTATTTGAAGAGATTAAATGCCGAGTCAACTGGAACAACTCTCCAACTAAAAAGAAGAAAGGAGTAATTGCATGAGCCACAATGCTGATGTCCAGAAACTGAGAAACTGTGTAATTTCTTAGTTAAAATTATGTGGGTTCAGGCACTGCATGTATCCACAGATCTCATGTGCAAAAGCCCAGGTACAGACACAATAACTTTGTTATTATAATGATAACTCAAGTGACATGTACCAGCACTTCCCTACTGCCTGTGGGGTACATGCGGAGGTCAACTGCAAGAGCTTCCACTTGCATAAAAGCCTTTCTAGTCCTTTTCCTGAAGGTGTGCCAGTCTGCTCCAGAAATAACTGCAAATAAAACACTGTATCCTGAGAGCTCCTTAAAACAAGAAGTAGAAAATCACTGAGAACTCCAGAATGCACAAAAGACATTAAAAGGAGCAGGGAGAAGGGAGTGCAAGGCCTGAGAAGTGTAAAACCCTGTGGGATAGTCTACAGCATGGCTGTGTGTCCTGTTGCAGGAGCACCCTGCAGCACTCTGCTCTCAGCACCTAATGGTGTCTGTCTTCCCTTTCAGAATCTATGTCAGCTTCTTCAACATCAGCCCTGGCAATGTAGGCTGGAACAACAACACCTTTGCTTGAGGTGCCCTTAAGTGGTAAAAGTTTATTCCTGAGCCCTCAGCCTGATTTAAGTACTGCAGTTCATCATGTTACCAGTACCTGAAAAACGCAAAAGGCAATGGCACCATAGTTGCTGCTACCCACTGCTGTTTAACATCTTGTCTGCTGCTTAAATAAAAATCCAGCAGAAACCTTATGACTGAGACCATCTTGTTACTCTGGAAAGACCTGTGACTGAGATGGAAAGTGCCTTCTCAAAATAGTCGTAACAGAAGCTTTTCTTTTAAAAGCAGTTTGATCATGGATGATGATGAACACTCCATTTGGATATGTCTTTGCTCTGTTCATGCTCAAGAGCCTGGCCAAATTTAAAGGAACTATCTTGATCTAATCTCAAGATACATTCAAGTCAATAGATGTGGCTATAAATGTGGCATATGAACCTTCCTTCAAAAGGAGGAAAGAAATGATTGCCCCCTATTTAAAAGGGATGGATTGCAGTCCAGGTCCTCCTTAGCTCTAACACTACATGGGCACCTAGCTGATTAGCAGAAAAGCCTGTGCTGTGAGTCTCCCAGGGCTCAGCATAGGCAGAAGGAGTGAGTGGAAAAAACCACTGTTCCCTGTTCTGCCCTCCCCTTTTCATCCACTGAACAATCTGTAGTGACAGCAAAGATTAGAGCATGGCTCAGAATGAGGCAGAGGCACAGCAAGCCATTCCCAGAGGCTGAAGTGGTGAATTAATTATGAAAGGAATATAAATATTTATTATTCAAGCCCTTGGTCAGATAAGATCATTTGCTTCCAAACTAAAATAAAAGATTGAGTAGAGATAAATTTCCTGAAAATCTACAGTTAGGTGTATTGTGACCTTTTTCTGGAAGAGCAAACCCTATCACACCCCTGTTCTGAGCTCTGTTGTGAACACCCCATTTTGTTCCTATCACAGCTTTGCTTTGCAGACATGGGCTTTAAATACAAGCCTGCACCTCAACTTGCAAAAATGTTTTGCTGGGATAACGAATGAAAGCTGCTTTGGTGAATCAAAGTAGCACAGCCAGTAACACAATGCGCTACTTGGCATCTAAATACAGTATATCTTATTAAATATTGTTCATGCCACTTTAAGCCATGTAGAGCTGCCCGTTGAGGAAAGAAGACATGACATGAGGTATGTATTCTTTTGGCAGAATGGCCCCTAAACACAGCAGGACCTTCCACAGGGGGGCAGTTTCCTTCTCCAGAGATCAATCTGCCTTTTTCATAGAGCCACTCACTCAAAGAATGCTGCCTCTGCTGCTCTTGGAGCCACAGCACCAGCATTCCCTGATGTTCTCCTGGCTCCTCCTCCGTGGTCCAGTTGCCCTGTGCTCAGGTTTTGGCTGTGGTGCAGTTGGGTGTGTCCAGCTGCAACCCATGGATGCCCCAGCCCTTTGCAGTCAGTCTCCAGGAAAGGCTTCAGCCTGCCCCACATATCTGCTGAGGCCTCTCTAAGGTGGATGCTTTCAGAGTTCTACTCGGAGCATCCAAACCCTGGAATGTGTGTTCCTAAGGCACCTCATGTCACAAGTACAAATGAGACCACCTTTGCTTGCTAACAGTCCTTATACTCTCTAATAAGGAATGTAGAAGATGCCTTTGCCTCTGCCTCTGGCACATCATTAGAATGCTCCTTGGCATATTTCCATAAAACATTTTAGCTTTCAATTTTTTGCTCT